>NC_064817.1:74863134-74888823 GCF_023721935.1 Panthera uncia
TTTTTTTTTTTTTTTTTTTTTTTTTTTTTTTTTTTTTTTTACTGACTACAGTAGTGGGTCACATGACTGTTCCTCCCCACAGGTTGCACTTTTGTCAGAATGCATTCAGTAAATTCATCAGTGTATGCACTCACACTCCCCAGGCAGACAATCTGTGGAGATACTTCTGTATCAAGTTGCCCAGATGAAAGAGAACGTCATTGGCCCATAAAGCCATTGTGTTATTTTTCTGAAGTTAGATGGAATGAGAAAGAGTGTTCTTCTCCACTTAACCCCTGCTAGAATCAGTATTTAGAACTTAATCCAGCAGCCAAAATATGTGGATTCATGGAATATTTGAAACCTGACTTTTGTGTTCCCTGAGAACAAAATATATATCTTACTGAATTCTCTTGCATATCAAATATTATTTGAGACATGTGACCTTATCTATAAGAATTTTTAAAAACTAAAACCAAAAATTCTTTTTAATTTATATTAATCTTTTTAAATTAATTTACTTTTAAATATTTTATTTTATTTTATTTTCATCATGATAGGTGTACTCTTTAATCCCTTCACACTGTAAACCCCATCCCCTGACACACCTCCCCTCTGGTAACCATAAGTTGGTTCTCTATACTTAAGAGTCTTTGTTGGCTTGTCTCACTATCTCTCTTTTTTTTTCCTTTGTGAGCTTGTTTTGTTTCTTAAATTCCACATACGAATGAGATCATATGATATTTGTCTTTCTATTACTGATTTATTCCTCTTAGCATTATACTGTCTAGCATTGAATTTAGCATCCAATTTGTTGCAAATAGCAAGATTTCATTATTTTTTATGGCTGAGTAATATTCCATTGTACATATAAATCCCATCTTCTTTATCCATTCATCTATTAATGGACACTTGGTTTGCTTTTATAGTTTGGCTATGATCAATAATACTAAAATAAACAAAGGGGTGCATGTATCCCTTTGAATTAGTGTTTTTGTATTTTTGGGGGATAAGTATCCAGAAGTGCAATTCCTGAATCATATTTTTAATTTTTTTAGGAACCTGCATAGTGCTTTCCACAATGGCTGCACCAGTTTTCATTCCCACTGACAGTGCATGAGGGTTCCTTTTTCTCCACATCTTTGCCAACATCTGTTATTTCTTGTTTTTGATTTTGCCTTCTGATAGGCATAAGGTGATACTTCATTTTGTTTTGATTTGCATTTCCCTGATGAGTAATGCTGAGCATATTTTCATGTGTGTTCGTCATCTAGATGTCTTCTTTGAATAAATGTCTGTTCATGTCTTCAGCCCATTTTCTAATTGGATTATTAATTTTTGGGTGTTGAGTTGTATAGGTACTTTGTATATTTTGGATACTAACCCATTATTAGATATGTCATTGGCAATTAACTTCTCCAATTTTGTAGGTTGCCTTTTAGTCTTGTTGATTGTTTCCTTAACCATGCAGAAACTTTTTATTTTAATGTAGTCATAGTAGTTTATTTTTGTTTTTATTTCCCTTGCCTCAGGAGACATATCTAGAAAAACAAGTAGAGAGATTACTGCCTCTGCTCTTTTCAAGGACTTATATGGTTTTAGGTCTCACATTTAGTTTTTTAATCCATTTTGAGTTTATTTTTATGCATGGTGAAAAAAAGTGGTCCAGTTTCATTCTTTTTTATGTGACTGTCTCATTTTCCCAACACTATTTGTTTTAGAGACTTTTTCCCACTGTCTGTTTGTTCCTCCTTTTTCAAAGATTAATTGACCATATAAATGTGGGTTTATTTCTGGGTTTTCTGTTCTGTTTTATTGATCTATGTGTCTATTATTATGCCAGCACTATACTGCTTAATTACTACCATTGTGTAATATAACCTGAAATTTGGAATTGTGGTATCTCTAGTTTTGTATGTCTTTCTCAAGATTGCTTTGGCTACTCATGGTATATTTTGATTCCATACAAATTTTAATATTGGTTGTTCTAGGTCTGTAAAAAATGCTCTTGGTATTTCGATAGGGATTGTATTCATTGTGTAGATTGCTTTGGCCATTACAGACATTTTAACAATATTTATTCTTCCAATCCATGGGCATGGAATGTCTTTCCATCTCTTTGCATCATCTTAAACTTCTTTCATCAGTGTTTTATAGTTTTCGAAGTACAGGTATTTAACTGCTTTGATTAAATTTATTCCTAGATATTTTGTTTTTGGTGCAATTGTAAAAGAGATAGTTTTTTTAACTTCACTTTCTGCTGCTTCATTATTAGTGTAGGTAAATGCAATGGATTTCTATACAGTTATTTTGTATCCTGTGACATACTGAATTCATTTATCAGCTCCAGTAGTTTTTTGGTGGTATTTTTCAAGTTTTCTATATATAGTATCATATCATCTGGAAATAAGGAGAGTTTTACTTCTTCCTTACCAATTTGTATTCCTTTTATTTCTATGTGGTCTAATTCCTGTTAGGATTTCCAGTCCTATGTTGAATAAAAGTGGTTAGAGTGGACATCCTTGTCTTGTTCCTGACCTTAGGGGGAAAGGTCTATTTTTCACCATTGAGTATGATGTTAGCTGTGGGTTTTTCATATAAGGCCTTTATTATGTTGAGATATGTTCCCTCTAGACCTACTTTGCAGAAGTTTTTTTTTCTGTTTTTTTTTTTAATTTTTATTTATTTTGAGAGAATGGGAGAGGAAGGGACACAGAGAGAGATATAGAATTCCAAGCAGGCTCTGTGGTGTCAGCACAGATCATGACATGGGACTAGATCTCATGAATCATGAGATCATGACCTAAGCTGAAATCAAGATTCCAATGCTTAACTGACTGAATCACCCAGGTGCTCCCTGAAGAGGGTTTTTATGATGAATGGATATTGTACTTCTCAAATGGTTTCCCTCCATCTATTTAAATTATCATATGGTTTTTATCCTTTAACTTATTTACGTGATGTATCACATTGATTGTTTTGTGAATTTTGAACCACTCTTGCATTCCAGGAATAAATCCCACTTGACCATGGTGTATGATTTTTTAAATATTTTGTTGGATTTGATTTGCTAATATTTTACTGAGGATTTTTACATCTATATTCATGACAGATATTGGCATGTAGCTCTCTTTTGATTTGGTGTTTTTATCTGCTTTTGGTATTGGGGTAATTCTGGACTCATGGAATGAATTTGGAAGTTTTCTTTCCTCTTGTATTTTTTAGAACAGTTTGAAAAGAATAGTCTTTCAATCTGCCTTAACTATTTGGTAGAATTAACCTGTGAAGCTCTCTGGTCCTGGACTTTTGTTCATTGAGAGATTTTTAATACTGATTCAATTTCTTTGCTGATTATGGGGCTGTTAAAGTTTTCTATTTATTCATGATTCATTTTTGTGATGTTATTTGATTCTGTGAATTTATCCATGTCTTGTAGGTTATCCAACTTTTTGGCATGTAGATTTTCATATTATTCTGTTGCAATTGCTTATATTTCTGTGGTGTTGCTTGTGATTTCTTCTTTCATTTTTAAATTTTGATGATTTGGGTCTGTTCTCTCTCTCGCTCTTTTAAATGAGTCTTGCTGGATGTTTTTCAATTTCGTTGATCTTTTCAAAAAAACAAGCTCCTGGTTTCATTGATCTGTTTTATTGTTTCTTTAAGTTCTATGTCATTTATTTCTACTCTGGTCTTTATTACTTTCTTCCTTTG
This sequence comes from Panthera uncia, assembly GCF_023721935.1. NCBI lineage: Eukaryota > Metazoa > Chordata > Mammalia > Carnivora > Felidae > Panthera > Panthera uncia. The sequence continues at coordinate 74,866,825 of NC_064817.1, forward strand.
CTATTTTGGGTTTTGTTTGTTGTTCTTTTTCTGGTTCCTTTATATGTGAGGATAGATTGTTCATTTAAGATTTTTCTTACTTCTTGAGGTAGGCCTGTGTTACTAAAAACTTCCTTCTTAGAACCGCTTTTGCTGAATGCCAAAAGTTTTGTGTTTTAATTTTCATTCATTTTCATGTAATTTTTGAATCCTTCTTTGATTTCTTGGTTGACCCATTCATTTTTTAATAACATGTTATTTAACCTCCATGTATTTGTGGTCTTTCCAGACTTTTTCTGGTGGTTGATTTCTAGTTTCATACTGTTTGGTCAGAAAAGATGGCTTATATGATTTTGATTTTTTAAATTCGTTGAGAGTTGATTTGTGATACAGTATGTGATCTATTTTGGAAAATACTCCATGTGTACCTAAAAATAATTGGTTTTCTGCTGTTTTAGGATAGAATATCCTGAATATGTCTAGTGAATCCATCTTGTTTATTGTGTCATTCAAAGTTATGTTTCTCTTGTTGATTTTCTGTTTGGATGATCTGTCCATAAATGTAAATGGAGTGTTAAAGTCCCTACTATAATTGTATTATTATAGATTATTTATTTTATGTCTGTTTTTACTTATTTTATATATTTGGGTGCTCTTTTGTTGGGTGTATAAATATTTACAATTGTTGTATCTTCTTGTTGGATTGTCCCCCTTATTATATAGTGTCCTTCTTTGTCTCTTATTAGTCTTTGTTTTAGAATCTATTTTGTTCAATATAAGTATTAGTACTCCAGTTTTCTCTTGGCATTCATTTGAATGGTAAATCCTTCTCCATACCCTCACTGTCAATCTGCAGGTGTCTTTAAGTCTGAAGTTAGGCTCTTGTAGGCAGAATATAGATGGGGACTGTTTTTTTTTTTCATTGATTTAATTAATTTTTTAAATAATTTACATCCAAATTACTTAACATATAATGCAACAATGATTTCAGGAATAGATTCCTTAGTGCCCCTTATCCATTTAGCTCACCTCCCTCCCATAACACCTCTAGTAACCCTCGGTTTGTTCTCCATATTTATGAGTCTCTTCTATTTTGCCCCCTCCCTGTTTTTATATTATTTTTGTTTCCCTTCCCTTATGTTCATCTCTTTTGTCTCCTAAAGTCCTCATATGAGTGAAGTCATATAATTTTTGTCTTTCTCTGACTAATTTCACTTAGCATAATACCATCCAATTCCATCCACATAGTTGCAAATGGCAAGATTATATTCTTTTTGATTGCTGAGTAATACTCCATTGTATATATATATACACCACACTTTCTTTATCCATTCAAGTATTGATGGATATTTGGGCTCTTTCCATACTTTGGCTATTGTTGATAGTGCTTCTATAAACATTCGGGTGCATGTGTCCCTTCAAACAGTACACCTGTATCCCGTGGATAGATACCTATAGTGCAACTGCTGGGTTGTAGGGCAGTTCTATTTTTAGTTTTTTGAGGAACCTCCATACTGTTTTCCAGAGTGGCTGCACCAGCTTGCATTGCCAGCAACAATGCAAAAGAGATCCTCTTTCTCTGAATCCTCTCCATCATCTGTTGTTGCCTGAATTGTTAATGTTAGCCATTCTGACAGGTGTAAGGTGGTATCTCATTGTGATTTTGATTTGAATTTCCCTGATGATGAGTGAAGTTGAGCATTTTTTCATGTGTCCTTTGGTCATCTGGATGTCTTTGGAGAAGTGTCTATTCATGTCTTTTGCCCATTTCTTCACTGGACTATTTGTTTTTTGGGTGTTGAGTTTGATAAGTTCTTTATAGATTCTGGATGCTAACCCTTTATCTGATACATCATTTGCAAATATCTTCTCCCATTCCATCGGTTGCCTTTTTTTAAAAATTTTTTTAACGTTTATTTATTTTTGGGACAGAGAGAGACAGAGCATGAGCGGGGGAGGGGCAGAGAGAGAGGGAGACACAGAATCGGAAGCAGGCTCCAGGCTCTGAGCCATCAGCCCAGAGCCCGACGCGGGGCTCGAACTCACGAACTGTGAGATAGTGACCTGAGCTGAAGTCAGACGCTTACCCGACTGAGACACCCAGGCACCCCATCCATCGGTTGCCTTTTAGTTCTGCTGATTGTTTCCTTCACTGTGCAGAAGCTTTTTATTTTGATGAGATCCCAGTAGTTCATTTTTACTTTTGTTTCCCTTGCCTCTGGGAACATTTGGAGTAAGAAGTTGCTGCGGCCAAGATCAAAGAGGTTTTTGCCTGCTTTCTGCTCGAGGATTTTGATGGCTTCCTGTCTTACATTGAGTTCTTTTATGCATTTGAGTTTATTTCTGTGTATGGTGTAAGAAAGTGGTCCAGGTTCATTCTTCAGCATGTCACTGTCCAGTTTTCCCAGCACCACTTGCTGAAGAGACTGTCTTTATTCCATTGGATATTCTTTCCTGCTTCATCAAACATTAGTTGGCCATACGTTTGTGGGTCCATTTCTGGGTTCTCTATTCTGTTCCATTGATCTGAGTGTCTGTTCTTGTGCCAGTACCATACTGTCTTGATGAATACAGCTTTGTAGTAGAGATTGAACTCTGGGATTGTGATGCCTCCTGCTTTGGTTTTCTTTTTCAAGATCGTTTTGGTGATTTGGGGTCTTTTCTGGTTTCATACAAATTTTAGGATTATTTGTTCTAGCTCTGTGAAGAATGCTGGGATTACTTTGATAGGGACTGCATTGAATATTTTGATTGTTCTGGATAGTATCCACAATTTAACAATACTTGTTCTTCCTATTCAGGAGCATGGAGTCTTTTTCCAATTTTTTGTGTCTTCTTCAAATTCTTTCATAAGATTTCTATAGTTTTCAGTGTATAGATTTTTCACCTCTTTGGTTAGATTTATTCTTAGGTATTTTATGGTTTTTTGTGCAACTGTAAATGAGATCAATTCCTTGATTTCTCTTTCTGTTGCTTCATTGTTGGTGTATAGGAATGCAACCGACTTCTGTGCATTGATTTTATATCCCACAACTTTGCTGAATTCATGAATCAATTTTAGCAGGTTTTTGGTGGAATCTTTTTGGATTTTCCATATAGAGTATCATGTCATCTCTGAAGAGTGAAGGTTTGACCTCCTCCTGGCTGATTTGGATGCCTTTTATTTCTTTGTGTTGTCTGATTGCAGAGGCTAAGACTTCCAATAGTATGTTGAATAAGAGTGGCGAGAGTGGATATCCCTGTCTTGTTCCTGACCTGAGGGGGAAAGCTCTCGGTTTTTCCCCATTGAGGATGATATAAGCGTTAGGTCATACATATATGGCTTTTATGATCTCGAGGTATGCTCCTTCTATCCCTACCTTGTTGATGCTTTTTATCACGAAAAGATGCTGTATTTTGTCAAATGTTTTCTCTGCATGTATTGAGAGGATCATATGGTTCTTGTCCTCTCTTTTATTGATGTGATGAATCACATTAATTGTTTTGCGGATATTGAACCAGCCCTGCATCCCAGGTATAAATCCCACTTGGTCGTGGTGAATAATTTTTTTAATGTGTTGTTGGAGCTGGTTGGCTAATATCTTGTTGAGGATTTTTGCATCCATGTTCATCAGGGAAATTGGTCTATAGTTCTCCTTTTTAGTGGGGTCTTTGTCTGGTTTTGGAATCAAGGTAATGCTGTCTTCATAGAAAGTGTTTGGAAGTTTTCCTTCCATTTCTATTTTTTGAAACAGTTTCAAAAGAATAGGTGTTAACTCTTCTTTAAATATTTGTTTTAATTTCCTTGGAAAGCCATCTGGCACTGGAGTCTTGTTTTTTGACAGATTTTTTGGTTACTAATTAGATTTCCTTTTGTTTATGGGTCTGTTCAAATTTTCTATTTCTTCCTGTTTCAGTTTTGGTAGTGTATATGTTTCTAGGAATTTGTCCATTTCTCCCAAATTGCCCATTTTATTGGCATATAATTGCTCATAATACTCTATTATTATTTTTTTTTATTTCTGCTGTTTTGGTTGTGATCTCTCCTCTTTCATTCTTGATTTTATTTACTTGGGTCCTTTCCTTTTTCTTTTTGATCAAACCGGCTAGAAGTTTATCAATTTTGTTAATTCTTCCAAAGAACCAGCTTCTGGTTTCATTGATATGTTCTACTGTTTTGTTGATGTTGTTGTTGTTGCTTTGATAGCATTAATTTCTGCTCTAATCTTTATTATTTCCTGTCTTCTGCTGGTTTGGAGTTTTATTTGCTGTTATTTTTCCAGCTCCTTAAGGCATAAGGTTAGGTTGTGAATTTGAGATCTTTCTTCCTTCTCTAGGAAGGCCTGGATTGCTATATATTTTCCTCTTATGACTGCCTTTGCTGCGTCCCAGAGGTTTTGGGTTGTGGTGCTATCATTTTCATTGACTTCCATATACTTTTAAAATACCTCTTTAACTGCTTCTTTAGCCCATTCATTCTTTAGTAGGACGTTCTTCAGTCTCCAAGTATTTGTTACCATTCCAAATTTTTTCTTGTGGTTGATTTCAAGTTTCATAGTGTTATGGTCTGAAAATATGCACAGTATGATCTCGATCTTTTTGTACTTACTTAAGGCTGATTTGTGTCCCAGTGTATTGTCTATTCTGGAGAACATTCCTTGTGCACTGGAGAAGAATGTATATTCTGCTGCTTTAGGATGAAATGTTCTGAGTATATCTGTTAAGTCCATCTGGTCCAGTGTGTCATTCAAATCCATTGTTTCCTTTTTGCTTTTTGATTAGATGATCTGTCCATTGTTGTGAGTGGGTTATTGAAGTGTCCTAGTATTATGGTATTACTGTCGATGAGTTTCTTTATGTGTGTGATTGATTTATATATTTGGGTGGCCTCCCGTTTGGAGCATAAATGTTTACAATTGTTAGGTCTTCTTGGTGGATAGACCCCTTGATGATGATATAATGCCCTTCTGCATCTCTTCATACAGTCTTTATTTTAAAGTATAGATTGTCTGAGATAAGTATGGGTATTCTGGCTTTCTTTTGTTGACCATTAGCATGATAGATGATTCTCCATCCCCTTATTTTCAATCTGAAGTTCTCTTAGGTCTAAAGTGGGTCTCTTGTAAAGATCATATAGATGGATATTGTTTTCGTATCCATTATGTTACCCTATGTCTTTTGATTAGACCATTGAGTCCATTGTTGTTTACAGTGAGTACTGTTAGATATGAATTTATTGCCATTATGATGCTTGTAGAGTTGGAGTTTCTGGTGGTGTTCTCTGGTCCTTTCTAATCTTTTTTGCTTTTGAGATATATATATATATTCATCTTTTCTCCCCTCAGAGAGTTCCCCTTAATTTTTTAAATTTTAAATTTTTAAATTTCTTGCAGGGCTGGTTTAGTGGTCACAAACTCCTTTAATTTTTGTTTGTCTGGGAAACTTTTAACGTCTATTTGAATGACAGACTTGCTGGATAAAGAATTCTTGACTGCATATTTTTCTGATTCAGCACACTGAATATACCCTTGCACTCATGGCCTGCCAAGTTTCTGTTGATAGGTCTGCTGAAAACCTGATCTGTCTTCCCTTGTAGGTTAGGGCCTTTTTTTCCTTGCTGCTTTCATGATTCTCTCCTTGCCCAAGTATTTTGTGAAGTTGATTATGGTGTGTCTTGTTGATGGTCGGTTTTTGTTGAATCTGATGGGAGTCCTCTTTGCTTCCTGGATTTTGATGTCTGTGTCTTTCCCCAGGTTAGGAAAGTTTTTGGCTATGATTTGCTCAACTAACCCTTCTACCCCTATCTCTTTCTCTTCCTCATTCTGGGATCCTTATGATTCTGATGTTGGTCCTTTTTAATGAGTCACTGATTTCTCTAATTCTTAAATCGTGATCTTTTGCCTTAATAACCCTCTTTTTTTCTGCTTCATTATTCTTTATTAGTGTGTCCTCTATATCGCTGATTCTCTGTTCTGCCTCATCCATCCTTGCTGCTGCTGCATCCATCCATGATTGCAGCTCAGTTATAGCATTTTTTATTTCATCCTGACTAGTTTTTACTTCTTTTATATCTAAAGAAAGGGATTCTAGCCTATTTTCAACTCCAGCTAGTATTCTTGTTATCGTGATTCTAAATTCTTGTTCAGACCTCTTGCTTGTATCTGTGTTGGTTAAATCCTTAGGTGTTGTTTCTTCATCCTCTTTCTTTTGGGGTGAATTCTTTCATTTTTTTCATTTTGAAGGGAGAAAAGGAATTAATGAGGTAGAAAAATTAAAATTAAAAAAAATTAATAAAATGAAAAACACACACAAAAAACATCAAATGAATTATGCTAGATCCTAGGTATGTTTTGGTCTGGGTGTTGAAAGTGGTTTCATAGATTAGAGAATAAAGAGGGGGAAAAAAGGAAATCATTTGAGAATTTGTAAAAGTGAATACACTGATGTAGACTAAAAGAATGATGGAAGTAAAATAGAATATGAAACAATTTACACAAAATTTAAAAAAAAAACAATTAAAAAATTAAAAAAAATATCTTTATTAAAAAATTGAAAATAAAAATGATTTTTTCTCTTTCTGTATTCAAGACAAAGAAAAGAAATGAAAAAAAGGGGAAAAAAAGAAAATTGAATAGATGTACTTGCTAACAGAGTGAAATACAACTGAAATTACTTCATTTTCCCCTAGCCGACTATGAAGTGCTTTATAGTGCATAAATGAAGCAGGTGGTGAGAGTTGTGTTCTTGAAGAGGGAGCCTGGCCCAGTTGGGTGGCACTTAGTGTAATGGCTCCATTCTCCACTAGATGGCGCTGCTAGCCTACTGGGGTGGAGTGTTGTGGAGCTTGTGGGTGTGTATTCGCATGCGCGGGAGTGGTGAAAATGGTGTCACCCAGCTAACCAGTCTCTAGTATCGGATCTCTGTTCTCCCTGATCAGCAATTGTGCACCCATCCTCTGTCTTCAGCTTTTGTCCACTCCCTGCTTTTTCACTGTCAGTGACCAAACCCCAGGTAGTACCTCTCTCCCAATTTTTGTCTCAGATGCGACTGTTTTCCCCAGCCCCTTCTGAATGACAGTGGCTTTGACTTATTACACCCCTCTGCGGAAGGGTCTCACCGAGCAATGGCCAAATGTTTGCTGTACCTAGGAATGCTTGCTGGATCCTGCTGCTGCCAGTGCCCCGAGACTGTGGCCAGGTGCCAGTCCACCCCAGAAAAAGTTCTTGAGATAGTGTAGCAGCAGCATTTCAGGGATTATGGAAAATCACAACACACATCTGCCACCAAGCTTCACCCTTAACAACCTTGTTCCAGCACCTGCGAATGTGTCCATTCTCTGGGGTCTGCTGGGATCAGGGGGTCTCAACTGTCTCTACCAAATGTCCTTCCAACAGTGGAACTGCTTTTCCCCCTGTGGCCCAAGAACCTCCGGCATCCCACTCTATTCCTGGGGATTTGCCCTTCCCACCAGAGCACCACCGGGTATCAAGCTGCGGAGTTGCAGACTCTGCACTCCCCTTGTTTACAGTCTTTTTTTTTTTAATTTATTTTCAACGTTTTTTATTTATTTTTGGGACAGAGAGAGACAGAGCATGAACGGGGGAGGGGCAGAGAGAGAGGGAGACACAGAATCGGAAACAGGCTCCAGGCTCCGAGACATCAGCCCAGAGCCTGATGTGGGGCTCGAACTCACGGACCGCGAGATCGTGACCTGGCTGAAGTCGGACGCTTAACCGACTGCGCCACCCAGGCGCCCCCCCCTTGTTTACAGTCTTAATGGAATTTAAACCTTCTCCTTTATCCTTTCTCCTTTCTCCCTTTTTAGTTTAGTAACTGCAGCTATTTCCAATTTTCCACTTGCTCTCCAGCTGCTTTTTGGGAAGGGTGCTTTTCAGGTATTCTCCCCCCATCTCTGTCATCTCTGCACCTGCAAAAGTGGCTCCCTGCCCGTTGAGGCTTCTCTCTCCCAGGTTCACCTCTCCACATGGCATACGTGAATTCTGTGGTTCAGGTTGTGTAGATTGTTGTGTTAATCCTCCAATCAGTTTTCTAGCTGTGCAGGATGGTTTAGTGTTCATCTGGCTGTATTTCATGGATGTGAGACATACAAAAAACTTCCATGCTGTTCTGCCATCTTGGGTCTCCCAGATGGGGTCTGTTTTTTAAGGCAGTCCTGAGAGGAAAATACATTGCAATCCAGGCCTATCTCAAGAAACAAGAAAAATCCCAAATACAAAATCTAACAGCACACCTATAGGAAATAGAAGCAGAACAGCAAAGGCAGCCTAAACCCAGCAGAAGAGAAACAATAAAGATCAGAGCAGAAATAAACAATATAGAATCTAAAAAAACGGTAGAGCAGATCAACGAAACCAAGAGTTGGTTTTTTGAAAAAATAAACAAAATTGACAAACCTCTAGCCAGGCTTCTCAAAAAGAAAAGGGAGATGACCCAAATAGATAAAATCATGAATGAAAATGGAATTATTACAACCAATCCCTCAGAGATACAAACAATTAGCAGGGAATACTATGAAAAATTATATGCCATCAAATTGGACAACCTGGAAGAAATGGACAAATTCCTAAACACCCACACGCTTCCAAAACTCAATCAGGAGGAAATAGAAAGCTTGAACAGACCCATAACCAGCGAAGAAATGGAATCGGTTATCAAAAATCTCCCAACAAATAAGAGTCCAGGACCAGATGGATTCCCAGGGGAGTTCTACCAGACGTTTAAAGCAGAGATAATACCTATCCTTCTCAAGCTATTCCAAGAAATAGAAAGGGAAGGAAAACTTCCAGACTCATTCTAGGAAGCCAGTATTACTTGGATTCCTAATCCAGACAGAGATCCAGTAAAAAAAGAGAACTACAGGCCAATATCTCTGATGAATATGGATGCAAAAATTCTCAATAAGATACTAGCAAATCGAATTCAACGGCATATAAAAAGAATGATTCACTATGATCAAGTGGGATTCATTCCTGGGATGTAGGGCTGGTTCAATATTTGCAAATCAATCAACGTGATACATCACATTAATAAAAGAAAAGAGAAGAACCATATGATCCTGTCAATCGATGCAGAAAAGGCCTTTGACAAAATCCAGCACCCATTTTCATTAAGAAAGCTTAATGAAATGTAAAAGAGTCTACTTTCGTGGAAAGATCTGATAGAAGTCATTTTTACATCAATGTGAATAAGGTAAATTTATGTGTTGCCTCTTGTGGGAGATTTTACATTTTTAGCCCTGGCTCTAAATATAGAATGAAAATCTTTATCCTGGATTGTAGGAATTTCTAGCACAGGCAACAATATACAAGTAGATTTATACAGAAGAGCAGAAGGTCTTCCCAGAATTCTTGAAATCAATCCACTTTGCTTATGCTTTACATCTGCTTTGCCAATCCTAATTTTTCAACAGGTAAGAGTATCTGAAGAAGTTATGTATTTGGGTGACTTCTTTTATTTCCAGTTGGAAGTCTTTTGTGCTTCTTTCTGTGAGTCGTATAACCATTTTAAAAATTAGAAGGTAGCAATAGAAAATTGACCTTTTTATTTAATGCAGTTTTTTGTTTGTTTGTTTTTTTAATGAGCACAACAGTTTCATTGATAAAGTTTCCATCCTGACTCATGTTCATAATTAAGGCGAATCTGAATTGTCAGATTTTGTCAGATAACTGCAATTTTCCCATCTGTTATCATTCTTATAATTTAATTTAATAAAAAAATAGGAGAAATGGAAGTTTATGCCTCTGTGGTTAAGTTGTAAGAACACTGCTTTCAGTTGGTAATTTATCCATTGGATCTGCAAGAGACCATACTCATGTATAAAGTAGACATCTTCTTTCATGTCATGGTGAAGCCAGTGTGAAGAAAGAGATGGACATATGACTAGAAATTCTGAAGGGCTCTAGAATACTTGGCAATGTACTGTAAGGGTTTATATCTGATAGTTCAATGACATTAGGGGATGGACAGTGCTAGGCAACTATGTTAATTTATGCTGCTGGTCTAATATAACTATAAAACTCAACATCTACTCATTCTCAGAGCTGGGGAAAGTTACTTAAACTCAATGAGTTTTGGTTTCATGCTTATAAAATGCTGATGATAATGGCATGTTATTTATTTGGGTATTATGAGAAGTAAATGAGAAAACGTATGTAAATAAATCAACACAGTGCTTGAAATATAGCAGACATTAAATAGTGGAATCTGTTATTATTTATGTATTTTTCTAAAACAACCCTGTAAACTGAGAACAAATTGAGGGTTAATGGGGGGTGGGAGGGAGGGCAGGGTGGGTGATGGGTATTGAGGAGGACACCTTTTGGGATGAGCACTGGGTGTTGTATGGAAACCAATTTGACAGTAAATTTCATATATTAAAAAATAAAAAATAAAAAAAAAATAAAAAAAATAAAAAAAATAAAACAACCCTGTATACTAATCTGACAATATATTGATACTTGTATAACAAATAGAAAAAATAAATCTCCCCTAGAGGCTAGGGGTTAAATTAGTATTGAAAGTTGGTTAGTAGAAGGATCAGTCTATGATTCATTAGCATGTATTATTGTTACTTTTAGAATTCATCTTTTTTATTAAAACATTTTTTTTTGAGAGAGAGAGAGAGAGAGCACATGAAAATGAGGGAAGGTCAGAAGGAGAGGGAGAGAGATAATCTTAAGCAGGCTCTATGTCCAGCACAGAGCCAGGGCTCAGTCTCATAACTGTGAGAACATGACCTAGCCAAAATCAAGAGTCTGATGCTTAACCAACTGAGCTACCCAGGCATCCTAGAATCCAATTCTTAGTGTGTGTGTGTGTGTGTGTGTGTATGTTTTCTTTGTACAGGATTAGGATAAATGGGAAAATGAAATATAATGCAAAAAAGTGAGGACATAGAATGGTACTAAAAAGTATTGGAATAATATAGTAGCTCCAGGAGACAGCAAGCTCTAGAGAAGAGATCATTTGTATTTTTTGGAATATGAAGAATCTGAGAACCTAAACCAAAGCAAAGGAGCCAGTGAAAAGACCTGAAGATGTAAATCAGGTGTCAAAAGTTCAGATGACTTCAGGGTCTGGATAGGTAGCTAAATAACTGAAGCCAATGAATATAATTCAGTGGGGAAGAGTGGGAGTGGAGACAAAGGCAAGAGTGTGCGTACTGTCTAAGAACACTAAAGAAGAAAAAGACAACTCTGTAGATCAAACAAAACAAATCTGTGGGCTAATTTCAAACTTTGTTCTAATGACACCTGATATAAAGGACGAATAAAGAAAGGATGTTTTAAAAGAAATGGGAAAAGATGGGATCAAGAGCAAAGATGAGGTAAACAAAGGAAGAAGGGGTGTCTTTCTTGATATTATATAATGGTTGGGGAAATATGGTGACAGATATTTTGATGTAGAAGGAAGAAAAGACACATAAGTTTATATCCTTCAATCTTTTCAGGAAAGTATAAAGTGACATTTTATATAGTGGTATTTTTGAAAACAGCATGGAGTGGATTGTGTCATATTGTAATTATATATATATATATATATATATATACACACACACACACACACACACAAACAAACACACACACATACACACATGCCATTTCTGACACAGAGCTCCTAAAACCCTAGGAATTTCCACAATAAAAGTGATAAAGGTGTCTATTTCTATCTATAGATAAAGGTATCTATTTAATGATGTGACTTTTGGAATGCTCCCAAGGATAGGGGTTGGTTGCTTGGAGCATCAAACATTTAATTAGAGGGTTAGAACTTTCAGCCCCACCCCGCAGACCTCTGGTGAGGGGAGAAAGCCTGGGGGATGGATCAGTTGTAAATGGCAAATAATGTAATTAATTATGCCTATGTAATAAAGCCTTCATAAAAAAACAAAAGGACAGGATTCAGAGAGCTTCTGGGTTGGTAAACACAGGGAGATTCCAGGAGAATGGTGAGCTGAGGGAGGGAATAGTAACTCCATGTCCTTTTCCTATGCCTTGTCTGATGCATCTCTTCCACCTTGCTCTTCCAGACTTATATCCTTTTTATAATAAACTGGTAATAATCTGGTAAGTAAAATCTTCTCTGAGTTTTATTAGCAACACTAGCAAATTAATTGAACCCAAGTAGGGTGTGGTGGGAACCTCTGATTTATAGCCAGTTGATCAGAAGCACAGGTAACAACCTAGGCTTGCAATTGACACCTGAAGTGGGGTTGAAGGACAGTCTTATAGGACTGAACCCCTAACCTGGGTATCTCCAGGTAGATGCTACCTCCAGGTAGATAGTGTCAGAAATGAGTTAAGTTGTAGGACATCCAGTTGGTGTTGGAGAGTTACTTTATGTAAGGGAAAAACCTACATATTAGAATTGGTACAAAACCGTAGCCTACCTGAAAAAATCACTATCAGAAGCACAGTAGGAAGTCAGTAAAAGGGAACAAAAGAACTTCTCACTATCAGAGGAGAAATAGCTGACATTGGACAGCATGGATTTATATTAGACCCACTCTACATGGCTTTCTGATTTTTTTCCTAAGCATACACTCCAACTATTTCTAATCTATCTTTTGCCACTCTCATTTGTAGTTGTATAAGGAATAAACTCTTCATCATTGAAATATAACAAATCTGATTAAAGGTAATATATGCAACAAAAAATATCATATTACCTTAATTTTTATAAGAATGATTTCTGGTTTATTTAAGTCACTGGACTTTTCCATAAATGTGGAAGGTCAAAAGTTGACATAATAGTATTTTCTTCTTCCTAGGGTTGGTGTGTGTGTGTGTGTGTGTGTGTGTGTGAATTCAGCATTCATTTATTTATTTGTGAATGTTCTCTTAATACAGGAATATCAGAAGGAGGAACATGATTCTCAGATAGAATGCTACACAGGTTAATGTGCATGATGCCATTGTCATTTGATATGCAGAATGATATTTCTGTAGGTCTACATAGTCTTTTAAAAACCTTTCAGTGTTGATCTCATGGATTATATTTTAGGTACATTAATATGTCAGTCTATTTTAACATTTCTCATAGAGAAGAAAAGACAATACTACCTCTTTTTTGCCAATAGAGAAAAAGAAAAATGAGGAGATGTAAGAAGTAGTTTCTGAATAAGAAACTAGTAAAACATGCACATTTTTCAACCAGTAAATATATATATGTGTATACACACACACACACACATATATATATACATATATATATGTGTATATATATATATATATATATATATATATATTTAAATATTTATTTGAGAGAGAAAGAGCACATGAGCAGTAAAGGGGCAGAGAGGGAAAGAGAGAAAGAAGCCCAAACAGGCTCCCAGCACTGTCAGCACAGAGCTCAATGTGGGGCTCGATTTCAACAACCATGTGATCATGACCAGAGTCAAAATCAAGAGTCAAATACTTAACCAACTAAGCCACCTAGGTTCCCCCTGGCAAATAGTTTTTAAACACCTAAAATGCCCTTAGGGATGTGTTAGGTACTATCCAAATGTAATAAGATGTTTCATAGTAAATTCTTGCAAGAGAGTAGTTAAAGTAAGGGAAGAACCAAACTCGCCAAAGGGAAGGAATAAAGCTATTAGATTGCTAGTCCTTCTGGAGTGGCCTATGGATGGGAAAAGATCTACTGGAGACAGCTTCTTCTCCAAGGACTATACAGTGTGCCACGGGGCAAGAAAAGAGAAAGTGAACAGAGAGAGCATTATTTCAATGGAAGAATTTAGTAGATGAGAGAAGGCAGGAAAGATTTTTTTAGCAATCGTTATGCCAAGGAACTTTGAGGATAGAGGAATATGTATATATCAAATTTCTGTTGAGTATTCTGTGTAGAGCGCTGTGTAAATCTTCTGGGCTGGCCTAAGCTTTCTAGAATTTATAATTCTTTTAAATGAATCTCTGTTTATAGATTGTGCCACATAGGGCCCTGTGATTTATTTGGGTTACATAGAGGCACAGAATTCATGCCCTCCATCCTGAGGAAACAATCATAATTGGAGAATAAAGTACAAAATTACACCTGACTGAACAACTTAGGGACAAGTAGAAATTGATGGGAACTCTTTCTAGGTCCACAGACTTATCAAAACTCTCTGGCTTCTGGCCCTCAAGGTAAAGAAAAAAAGCAGAATAACTCAGTGACATTTTTTCAAGCTTTAATCAGACACTAATGCCAATGTTTAAGAGGCAGCTCATATGTAAGGAAACTGGCTGACCATTCTCTCTCCCAATTGATGTTCAAACATGTTAATATAAGGCACTGGCTCGAGTTACTGTTGTAACTGCCCTTCATTTTTTGGTAGCCATCTAATTACATGCTGTTTAAAACATGTTTTTGTCATGTCAAAGATACTGGTCTTCTTAAATATATCCAACACTTTTCAGTACAACCAGTGAAGAGAAGTAAAATTATTTCCTTTTGCCATCCCTTTTTATTCTTTTAAAATTATACTTTAAAATGAAAGCATCAGCTTTTGAACTCTGTCAAAATCTAAAGCCCATAGCATTTTTAATAGCTTTGCAACTTCATCCAGATCTCTGAAGCTTGTGCCTGTAGACTGTTTGAAGTTTCTATGATTCAGATAGAATTCAGACTTTGTAGAAAATCTAACATTTTGTTTAAAACCTTCCTTGTGATTGTTTATTTTCTTCTTGATTTGAACCAAGTGAAATAGACTAAAAATCTTGCTCTGAAGAGAGGAAAATTTTTCCTTTCTCACCCTCTTACAGGATGGCTTTCTTATTTTTTTTCTAAGCAAAACTCTTCCAGCTGTCCACTGGCAGTAGAAAGATAAGGCAAATAGTGAGGTGGGGCGGGGGAGGTTCTGTTAAGGAATTTTAAAACTGTACTAAAACGAGGATTGGTAATGTGGCTAAGTAACTTCTGGTCATGTGTTCTTAAAGATTTATGCATGTGGTTTTGAAATACCATCCACCAATCACATCATCCTGCTAATCATGTTCATATTACACAAATTTTTTTAGTTTCATTCACTTGTTGGCTGATGAAACAATGTGGGTAGTTTGAAACTGAACAGAGAATACAAAATGATTGCTCTATGATCTGATTTGGGTTTGGACCATCAGTGAGAGAATTATGTAAAGTTTCAAAACAGAAATTGTGCACACCAAGCTTTAGCCCTGTGGTTTCCAACATTTTTGTAATGGCGACATCCTGACAGCAATTTAATTTTGTGAAACTTACACTTTATTTAAATAGTATAAACAACATGTTTTTAAAGTAATTAATTAATTGACTTATTGACTTATTTATTTAGTTAGTTAGTTTTGAGAGAGAGAGATAGAGCACAAGCAGGGGAAAGGCAGAAAGAGAGAGAAAGGAAGACACAAAATTGAAAGTAGGCTGCAGGCTCTGAGCTGTCAGCACAGAGAACAATGAAGGGCTCGAACCTGTAAACCATGAGATCATGACCTGAGCCTAGGTCGGATGCTTAACTGACTAAGCCACCCAGGGGCCCCAAAATCATGTAGTTTAAAACAAAGTAGATTAACAATGTATTTGTTTTGAGAAAAAAATTACAGTATTTTGGTAACAACTATTGAGATAGTTAAAAATGAGAATTCATGTTGAAGTGTTATAGACAATGACTAAAAATAACTGTTCTTTATGATGGGCAATATAATATTTCAACTAACCAACAGAGTGCTTTTCTTTTACTTTATTCTCAAATTTTAGCATTCCAGTTTTAATTTGTTAATAAATTAATTTACTTCTAGGAAGCTAACAAACATATTAGATTGTAGAAAATCACTAATTACTTCAGTAATTTGTAACTTTAGCACTTCAGTACTTTCACATATTCATTAGCAGTCTGAATGCTAATTACCAAATTTCTACATTTTTCTAAAGCTAGCAATTGTAGAGTATACAGAAGAAAAATATTAATTATTATTCTAAAGATTAAAGTTGAAAGAAAACCTTTAATAAGCATAAATACCATTGTTTGTCAAATGTAAAAAAACACACATTATTTTGCAAAACCTTATCCTTAGACTCACAGATACACAGACAATAGCATTATGGAGTGGTGATGGGAGTAGGAATCTAAGCTTTCAGGAGATCAATACATTTAGAATCAGCCAGAGTATTATGATTTAGAGGGGGAAAAAGGCTACTTTTCCACACAATGCTTAGTATTTTTGATAATGACAAAAGAAAAATAATGAGTGTAAAACATTTGTTTTCCATCTTGTTTGGTTACTCTAGTAGAGTAGGAAAGGGATGTAAAAAAAGCAGACAACAAAAGGACAGCTTGTGAAATACACACAATTTGTCATCAAATTGCTAGTTGTGAATAATGGGGGAGTAATGGGAGGGAGACACCAAGAAATGACCATGGGAGAAAATGAGATGCTTTAAATTTAAATGATGTTTTAGCATGAATCACACTTCTAAACCCAACAAAATAATTATTCTAACCAGTATCTTTTGTCTTATTTTATAATATGGGTTTAGCATTAACCGGGTCAAGTGGTGTTATTTAGCAGTGATAGATCATTGTGAAATCCCTCACAGGACAGAACAAGAAATGCTGAATGGATTGGACTGCTCAAAATGCAACCAGTACTTGATTTGTGAATGACACAAAATGGACTCAATACAGATAAATTATTGGAACCAGATGCCAGTTAACGCAAGCAAAAAAGTAAATATGAATACATAGGGAACATCAAGAAAGGCTGAGTTAAAGATATGTTGACTTATGGCCATTGGCTACAAGCTGATCAAATTGTTAAAGTCAATAAAGTTCAGAGGGGGCATAGGAGGATAAGTGATATCTTTATGTGACCAGTGGTACAATAACAAAATATAGGAATTTATGTGGTTACATCTGCATATTTCTTATGAGGGCTGCTATATTGGACCCTGATATTTTTTCTACTAGGCATGCCCTTAATATTTTCAAGCTTCTTGAAAAAAAAATGTGTCTCCAACAACTGCCTAAACTTCAAATCCTAACTCCTATCATTCTCACTTCCTCCCATACTACTACACTAAACTCACCACCAATTATCTCCTCACTGCCAAATCTGTTGGACGCTTTTAAAATTGATATTTGGCTTTTGAATTTGTTGACAACAGCTTCTTTTTATCTTCTAGGGTTTCTGTTCAAGTTTTCTTCCCATTCTACTTCACTCACGGTATAAATAAGTAGCCTGGCAAAGAGTTTGTCATATAGAAGATGCTAGGTATATGATCTCTCCCCTCTCCACCTGTCATTTAAACTTTAGTGTTCTGTAGGATCTTGTTATCAGTCCTCTTTTCACTTCCCATGCTTTCTTTGGGTGATAAAATCCTCTCCTACAATTTTAACTGCTGTTAAATGATTGACTTTAAATTTATATAACAGTTTGGGGGCACCTGTGTGGTTCACTTGGTTAAGCAATCGACTTCAGCACAAGTCATGATCTCACAGTTTGTGAGTCTGAGCCCCATGTTGAGCTTTTTGCTGTCAGCGTGGAGCCTGCTTCAGATCCTCTGTCTCCCTCTCTCTGCCCTTCCCCTGCTCATGCTCTCTCTCAAAAATAAATAAACATTAAAAAATAAATTTATATAATAGTTTATTGTCTATAATTAAGAGTCTGTTTCTAGGTTTCTCTCTTTTTTCCCCTTTGCTCATTTATTTCTTAAATTCCACATATAATGAAATCATATAGTATCTGTCTTTCTTTGACTGACTTAATTCACTTAGCATTACACTTTCTAGCTCCATCCATGTCATTGCAAACGACAAGGTTTCATTCTTTTTTATAGCTGAATAATATTCCATTCATATACAAACACACACACACACACACACACACACACATATATATATATATTTTATATATATTATATATAACATCTTCTTTTCCATTCATCATGGACACTTAGACCAATATAACAATGTATGTTAACTAACTGGAAGTAAAACTTAAAAAAAGAAAAAAAGGGGTGATGTTCTATATCTTTTTAATTCATAAATATTTATTTATTAAAATACGAAAAGAAAATTATTTCTTTTCTGACTATAAAAGCAATGTGCTCAATGCAGACAATGAGTAAACAACAGACAAAAAGCAAAATAGATCAAAAACAACCATCAATGTTCCCATCCTGAAATATCACTGTTAAAATGTTGGCCACTGTTTTAGAACCTTGCTATGTGTACATATGCATCCATATGTATTTTGCTTTGTGTATATCAAGCTTATGTCTCTCAAGTTGTGAACGAATATATCTATCTGCTTATGAAGATGAAGATGGAAGTCTTCATGGATTTCTCCTTTTCTTTAATGACACACATCTAAGCAGTCATCATAATCTATTAATTCCACTTTCTAAAATAACTTTTCACTACAGTTCCTAATCTGTTCTTTCCTACTGACACTGCCTTAGCTCAAATCCCTATAACTTTTTACTATGCTAAAATAATTATTTTCCAGTCCTGACTCTATACATTCTTACATCTTTCACAGTACTACCAAAATTCCCTTTCTCACATGAATCTAGACATTTCCCTCCCATCTTAAAACTCTTTAGTGACTTTTTTAGATATAGTAAAAAAATTCCATGTATAAAACTCCTGTAGTCTGGTTCCTACTGATTTCTCCAGCCTCATTTCCTACCAGTCACTTCCCCCTTGCCTCTGCAACTGTACCTAATTTATGCTCTAGTAAAGTGAAACACTTTTAAATCTCTAAATATTAGAGTAAGGAATTCAGGATTTGAGTCCCTATTCTGCCACTTTTTTTAGGTGTGCAACTTGAGGTAAATCATTTAACTTCTCTAGGAGTCAATTTCTTCATTTTTTACAAGGGAAAAACGCAGAGATTAAGCATATTTTTTTTCCTTCTTAAAAATGTTTATTTATTTATTTATTTATTTATTTATTTATTTATATTGAGAGAGAGAGAGAGAGAGAGAATGAGATTGAGTGGAGGAGGGACAGAGAGAGAGAATCCCAAGCAGACTCCATGCTGTCAGCACAGAACCCAATGTGAAGCTGGATCTCATGAACAGTGAGTTCATGGCCTGAGCTGAAATCAGCAGTTGGACACTTAACTGACTGTGCCACCCAGGTGCCCTTGAAATGTGAGTATTAAATAGAGTACCATGTATAAATCACCCAGCACAGTATTTAGTGTCTGTGACCTTTTTATTGCAACTTTGTTTTTGTTAAAATTTATTTTTCCCTTTTTTTCAGTGTTGTAGATGTTCCTAATTAAGTGCTTTGAGCCTTATAGAAGAACACGGCATGATATTCAAAAGGACTAAATTACAAACTGAGTTTTCTTAGCCTATATTCCTAAATCTAGTTCTTCTATATTACTCTTCACCGCAGCCTCCCTAATTTCTCACCATGTGAATCTCAATGCAATAAAAAACTTACAAAATAAGAATATAGCATGATCATATCGTTTGTTTTTCTTTTTTCTATCTCTTATCATGGACTTGTAAGTTCTTGTCTACTAAGTCTCTAATGTATTCACTTACATTCACTTTATGAATTACTAGGATGATTAGATTTATCTTTGTTGCTAGGATCCAGTCACTCACTTTTAATTTATTATCATACATTTTTCATTTGGACTTTCAGGGTAAATATAAATAACAAAACCACCAGTTGGATTTTCAATACAGTGGAAATCTAACAACCTGATTATAGCAACTGGTCAAGTTCCTTAAAAACATCAAGCCACTAGCTACCTGTAGAGTTTTTTTCTCTGTAAAAAGAAATGTTTTTTGGGTAAAAAAAATCCATTGAACATTACTCTGTTTCCTATATTAAATGATAATATCTCATTTTGATCTTTGTTCTCATTTGGAAAGATGTTAGCAACACTACCCAACTTGTTACTTTCCACAACCTACAGAGTGTGTTTTCAACTTGATCAGGCAAGTGAGCATTTTAGATAACAACATATTGTATGGTATTTGGAGTATAATTAAATTTAATTGAAACTTCAGTTTCTTCATTTGTAAAATGATGATAACAATGCTACAAGGATTGTTTTAAATATTGAATTAGATAATAACTGTTATTATCATGTCTGCCACATGGAAAACATACTCTAAAGGTTAATGTTCTTTCATTTCTGACCCAACCTGAAGCTTTGTGTTACATGAACTAAGCCTACATAGAGGCAAGATCCTTTAGTTCATGTAACACAGAGCCCCAGGTTGGGTCAGAAATGAAATTTCACTACCTAGAATAGGAATGGAAGGAGGTCATACAAATTTATAGGCATTTATATATGTAAAGTACTCTTGTTGAGGAAAGGAGGAGAGAAATGGAAGCCAGATGATGTTTGGGTTGGATTTGATGGGATTGAGAATGACTGATTTGTTTGTTTAAAGAACAATGAGACCTAACTTGAGTCACCGTGGAGGGGAAAGATGCACAGTTTAGGAGCTTGATTTTGAAAATAAAGGGACCAGATATTATGATGTTTCATTACCAAGCTTGTCACTGGCCAGAATATAGCAAAATGGACAAATAAATATCATAGAGACTAATCATTAGAGAATATATACTATTCCATTTTGTTTATCTTTCAAAAATTTATTTCCAATAATTTAGAAATTGTTTATCAATTGACCAGCCTTACATATATGAGCTTTTGATAAAATCATCTATTTTCCACATTCATACACATTTGAGAATTAGTGTATTAATCAAATTGAAAAATCCAACACAGGTATTTTTGACTCTTGGTTCTTTAAAGTAGGTTTAAAGTAAATTTACATTAAAATATGTGAATTAATGCTTGTGTCTCCTTTCCTTTCTCTGCTATTTTATTTAGACATCCTAAATTAAAATAGAAGTGATACACTAAAGCTCAAGTAGCCTAGAAATGCTGTACATGCTTCCTGTAAGCATCTTTGAATCATATCTTAATTTTCTGATGGACTCAGAGTTTTGGTCCCCTTAGGAACTCAGAATCAACACCACTCAGGTTGAGCTAAAGTGCTTTCTGTTGTGGCTCATACCTCATCAGCTAAATTACCAGGTAAATGCTGATTGCAGAATATTTATTACTATAAGTGATAAATAAGCATAAATGGCACAGCTTGAATCTCAATACTCTGGATGATATTTCAGATTGGATATTGAAAACATTATACCACCTTATAAATAAAACAAATGCAGATATATCTATTTATTTGAAAATGGGAAACTCTGCAATGTCATAGTTTAATTCATCTTTCAACTTGAAATCCAATTGTGACTACTAATCTTACTTACCTGTTTTCAGATCATAGTGCCAACTTTCTTATTAAAAAAAATGAGTCTAACTAGATTACATGGTTTTAAGTAGAAAAAGTTAGCATCTTCTCAGTATTAGTAAATTCAGTAATGTTCATTAAAAATAGAGAATAAATGAGCTGACAATCGGTGTAAGAATCAAAGGACTATCATCTATTGAAGGCATTTATTGGTAATTAAGATGAGGGAGCATCAGTTGATTGGAATGTATCATAAACTTCTTAGAGCAGCAAGTTTGGTGTAGGCTAACATAATATTAGAGTAATCGTTACTTCTTTCATAAGATAGTAAGAGAGAATATAAATTGACTATAAAACTATGACTGTTTAGATTTTTGCATATGGCTTGACTATATTTTAAAGTAATCAAAGTGATTTTCAACTCTGTTAAAAATGCATCCCAGGAAATCTCTTCTTACTGAAAGATTGATTTTCAGTCAGTTTGACCATTAAAATTCTTCAAGAGATGTAATAAATCTATAGACTGGCTTGGAGAGCCTTACCTTTGTTTCATTCTCATCATCTACACAGAGAGATTGAAAAAGGCAGGTAGGGGGCGCCTGGGTGGCGCAGTCGGTTAAGCGTCCGACTTCAGCCAGGTCACGATCTCGCGGTCTGTGAGTTCGAGCCCCGCGTCAGGCTCTGGGCTGATGGCTCGGAGCCTGGAGCCTGTTTCCGATTCTGTGTCTCCCTCTCTCTCTGCCCCTCCCCCGTTCATGCTCTGTCTCTCTCTGTCCC
>NC_064817.1:74888923-75062997 GCF_023721935.1 Panthera uncia
CTCTGTCCCAAAAATAAATAAAAAACGTTAAAAAAAAAAAAAAGAATTATAGGTCCCTCTTTGGTCATTCCAGGTATTTAAATCAAAGGTCCGTGAGTTCGAGCCCCGCGTCAGGCTCTGTGCTGACCACTCAGAGCCTGGAGCCTGTTTCAGATTCTGTGTCTCCCTCTCTCTCTGCCCCTCCCCCGTTCATGCTCTGTCTCTCTCTGTCCCAAAAATAAATAAAAAACGTTGAAAAAAAAATTAAAAAAAAAAAAAAGAAAAAGGCAGGTAGAACTCTGTGAAAATTATAGTTCTCTTACTAGCGTATTATTAAGTTATTTATGTGCTCAAGAAGAAATTGTGAGAAAGATAATAAAAATGTCTCGTCTACCGTTGAGATTTTAATACCAGAAGTTAAGAGTATAGCACAGAAGGTAAGAGTTCAAACATTAGGTAAAACAATTTTGGTAAATGATATTGGGTTATAATGTAACCGTTGTAAATTAGAAATGTGGATGTTACGATGTGAGACCTGTTCCAAATTCCTTCTCCCATACTTAGGACTAGAGAAAAGGAAGAAGAAAAAAATGCCATATACATTGAAGGACCTTGGCATAAATATTTAGACAGTTATTCCTTCTTTGATTTTTTTTCTCTTATCCCTCAGAAATTTTCTCTTTTAATGTGGCAATTTATATCTGTCTTTGTGTTTCAATGGCAGCAGGAGGTAGAGCAATATGAGAGACATGTGGAAGGAGGTCACTGGGGTGAAAAAAAAGAGCCAATCTAAGCATGGAACACCCACTGGAGTCAAAGAGAATAATGGGATGTAATCAAACAGCTTCCTGAGGAGATGAATCAAGAAGAACAATTCACCCCAAGATATTTCCTCATGTTTGATAAAATAGCACCTTTGTGCATATAAAAGCAGATGTCATTGGTGCATAGAAAGATCAACATATGTGTAAACATTCTCATCCACCTCCAGTATAGTTGTCAATTTCATCCACAGTTTTTCATTATTATTTCCCTTAAATATGCTACTTTAGGTTAAGAGATCACATTTTTACCTATGGCCAAATCTGATCCCCAAACCTCAAGCCAATAAATAAATAAAGAAATAAACATCTCATGAAAACTTAACAATGATGAAAAATATTTTCCAAGGCATGTAGATTGATTTGTCTTTTATCTATTTGCACAATGACAAAAACTATTAGTTTCTTATTTAAATACAAGAATAAAGGGGCATCTGGGTGACTCAGTTGGTTAAGCATTCAACTCTTGATTTTGGCTCAGGTCATGATTTCATATTTGGTGACTTTGAGCCCTGCATAGGGCTGTGCACTGACAGCACAGAGCCTGTTTGGAATTCTGTCTCCCAACCCCCCCCCCACGCTTGTGTTATCTTTCTCTAAAAATAAATAAAAATAAATAAATACAAGTGTAAAAATCAGAAAATCCATGGAGTACATTGCACACAGAAGGAATTCAATCAGTGCTCTGCTGAAAGTAGCTCATAATGGCTTATAAGAGCTGACTGCCAAATTTTCAGGAATTTTTCATACTTATTGACATCACATGGGTAGCTTGAAGACAACCAGGAATGGGACAGATATCATCAAATGCTACAAATAAGAATTTTTTTCTCAGAGGGCAAGTTTTTTAAACATTTATTTATACATCAATAGACCCAATGAAATTGATGCAATTTTCCTTGTGGACTTCTTCAACCAGTTTCTCATTGGGTTTATAGCATGACAGAGTGTTGCTTTTCAAACCTCTATCCCTATCTCTTTTTTAACACAAGGAAATTTTTCCAATCAAAATATTACACAGAAACATTAAACCAAGAAAAGCAGAGATGCTTTTATTGTCTTTCCTTGCCCACCCTACCCCATCATGGATCATGGAAGACATATTTGACAAACTAATGATGAAAAGGAAAGAACAGAGGCTGAAAAAGAAAGACACAAGAAATTGTAACACAAGTTTGGACCTCTGACCACTCTAGATCTTGATTTCTTAATTATGAAATGAGGGGTTTGGACAAATGATCTTAGGATTCCCCTAGCTATAAAATTGTATACTTCTATGATGAAAGATTCATGAATGTTTCATGAAAACAACTTTTAAAATCTGACTTTAAGTGAAATATAAATTCTACTGTTTTAGCACTGCCATTGCTTTCATCTAACTTTTGGGGAACTTATTTTTGCATTCAAATTAAGTTGCTCTTGCCTCATCTCTGCAGACAGACTCACAAAAGCAACCATCTTGTCAATGCCTATCCAAAGCTACTAACATTTTTACTGACACATGTTGTCATTAAGTTAGCATACATAGCTAAACAGGACAAATTATCCTTCCTTACATCTTTATTTGGTCTGTTCATTGATTAAGGTACTGATCTGGATTGTTTACTGTCTTCTCTTTATGTATGGCATCATCCTAAACTCATCTACTTGTACTGCCTGTCCTTGATGTTGTACTCTCCCTTCAGAGCCCACATGAGTCTTATTAGTAAAAGAATAGCTGAAGAGTTCTGAAGTGGGTCTCCATGGGTAGAGTGTTTGGAAGTGGTAGAACAGAATCCACAATGTGAGTTTCTGAATTTGTCTTAGAAGAAGCAACTGGGAAAACAAAAACAGGTTTATTACATGTGGATGTGTAAATGTGTCTAGGTATATGTGTTTACTCATAGGCTCATAATTGCCCAAAGGAACTAGCCTCAAAAGAAGAGTGGTAAATTAGGTATAGTCATTTTAAAATTATCTACAGATAAACAAATATGTAGATTAAATAAACTAAAATATATAATAACTTATTTATGAAAAATATTAAAAGTATTATAAATTAGCTAATACAGTTACCTATGATATGCATTTACTGTTTAGAACTATAAAGTAACTGTTAGGGTTTTGGCAGGGCAATTGGGGTACACTTAAAAAATATTTGAAGAGATTTTAATTGAAAAGATGATTTAAAATGTGTGGGGACGCTTAAGGTAAAACAACAAAAAGTGGTGAAGCATGGTAGGACTAGTGACAATGAGGAATTTTACTGTCCCTTGGCCTGACTGAACAAAAGGAGGAAACTATTACCAGATCCTGGAGAAATTAGTTTTACTATAATAGAAGGCTACCTTATGGGAACTGTGATCTTTGGAAGAGGGATGCAGCTAAATTCCAGTTAACTCTCTGAGAGAAAACTATTAGAATGAATACCCTGATTTCTTGCTCTTCTGATTCTCTAATCTCCTGTCAGTGTCTCTCACTGGCCAAAACTAACCAAAAGGTAGAGAGCAAAAAGACTGTTGATCCAGAAATAAAGGCCAGCTTCTTGGAGGGCACAACATAGGATTGAAATGATAGAGAAAGTATTTAAGTAAGGAAAATTGAGACTATCCATTACAGTAACAAATAATCACTGCATTGAGTTTAATGGAATGTAAGAACACTTTTTAACCTTCATTCATTCAATGTTTATTTAGCACTTACTATTCGTGGTTTTAATTTTACAGCAGTGAACAAAATAGACAAAGTTCTTTTCCTCATGAAAGAAGGCCACCAAGAAAAAAGGAATAGTCAAAATATTCAGATGATATTAAGTAATATTATGAAAATAAAATGAAGTATGATAGAATGATCACACTGGTGGTGTGAAGCTACTTCAGATAATGTAGCTAGGGAAGGCCTGTTTGAAGAGGTAACAACTGAACTGAGACATAAATGATGAGAAGTTAGCTATGCTCATAATTCAGGAAAGGAACTTCTAGGAAAGGGAACTTCAAGTGCCATGAAGAAAAAGTGTTTTCATATCAGAAGAAGAAAAAGAGTAAGTATAGTTAGAATATAGAGAATTTATTATCACATGAGTCTGGAGAAGTACAGGGGAAAAACATCATTAAGGATATTTCCATTATCTATTGTTGTATATCAAGCCACTTCAAATATAATGTCTTAATTAAAATTTATTTTTCTTAAGGATTCTTAAGGATTTTCTTAAGGGTCAGGAATTTGAGCAGCCTTGGTTCAGTGATTCTTCTGCTCCATGCGGTGTCAGTTGAAGTCATTTGGCAGTGTTTATCTGGTGACTGGGCTGGACTGGATTGTTCAAGAAGACTGTCATATATCTGGTGTATACGTGCTTCTTCACATGTTCTCTATTTATAAGACTAGATTGGACTTTTTCAGAACATGGTAATCTTAGGGCAGTCAGACTTAATACGTGTCAACTGGCTTACACCAGAAAGTAAGAAGCTGCTAGACCTCTTATGATCCAATCTTGAAATTCCTAGAATGTTACTTCCACTGCATCTTAACAGTCTGAGCAAGTCACAGGGCCAACTCAATTTCAAAGAAAGAATGGACTTACCTCTTAGCTGGTGGTTGCAATCTTTGTAGACCAAGTAGTATAAAAGCTCTTGTAGGTCATGGTAATGTGTTTGGATTATAATCCAGGTACATGAGAAATCATTGACAGTTTTAAGGTGAGTCATGTGACTTGGTTTAGGCTTAAAAATAATTTTCTGGCTACTATGGAGAGTACACTTTAGTGTTGCAAGAACATAGTTTATAAGACCAGTTAGGAAACTACTATAGCAGACCAAGGGAAGAATGAAGATGGCTTATACTACTAAGATGATTTTGGTGGATGTAGTGAAGCATGGAAAAAATTGGAATATGTTTCAGAGATAGAGCTGAGAAAATTTGCTAATAGATTTAATGTATAAAGTGAAAGAAAAAGAATAGAAGACTCAGGACTAAGTTATTTTATCTGGAAAGCTGATGAGATCATGGCATTATCTAGAGAAATGAGGAAGTTTAAGGGGGAGGTGAGGCAGTGGAGAGAGAGAGAGTAAATGCAAGGTTTTACTTTACCAATTACAAAACTGAGTAGTAGCCATACTGAGCGAATGTAAAGGTCTCCTACTCTCCCTACTAAAAGGCACATCGAAATAGTATTAATAACTTATTCTTAGCACTTACTATATGTTAGACACTGTTATCAGAGCTGTGCATACATATACTCATTTGAAACTCATTCTCACCCTTTGAGAAAGCTACTATTATTATCACTCTCATTTTTACAAATGGGAATACCTGGGGTACAGAAGGGTTAAGTAGCTTGTCTGTGGTCAATTATTGATAGGTGGAGTCAGGATTTGAATTCAAGAAGCTTGGTTTTGAAGGCCATTGTTGAAGCCACTACATTATGCTTACTACTTGCCTGAAAATACATAATACTGAAGTGTTTCACACAAGACAAACCAAAAAATAAGCATGAGAAATCCCCATTTACAAGAAAGAAGGAGCTCAAAGTCAGATTGATGAATAAGACCTGCAGTTCACTTTTGTTGGTGCATGTTTGAGGGCCTCAAACATTACAGGTGTCAAACATTACAGGTTTTTCAAACCAGCCTTTCACTTACTTTGGTGATACTATTTCCTCAAAAGCATAGCAGTCTTTAAGCCAATTTGTCCCTGGCTATATTCACTCACAAATATATATTTATATTTTTTTAAAAGAAACTTTAAGGTATAATTCACATATAATGAATTAACCTAGATAAATTAGACTTCATCAAAATTAGTGTGTGTGTGTGTGTGTGTGTGTGTGTGATACAAGCCATATAATCAATAAAGTGTAAAGGAAACCCACAGAATGAGTGAAAATACTTAAAAAACATAGATATGATAAGGGGCTTGTGTCCAGAATATGTAAAGAATTCTTCCAGCTTAATCAATAATAAAAAGACAAATGACTCGACTAAAAATGGGGGAAAGAATTAAATAGACATTTCTCCAAGGAGATACTTATCTATTTTACTTTGGTACATTCTTTTTGGTGACCTACTTAAGAAGGTAGGTCTATGATCCACCTGGAGTTAATATTTGTGTATGGAATAAGAAAAGGGTTCAACTTCATTTGCATATGGATATCTAGTTATTCCAATAGCATTTTGCTGAAAAGACTATTTCTCCTCCATTGAATTGTCTTAGGACCTTTCCCAAAAATCAACTGATCATAAAGGTGTGGATTGATTTCTCAAACTCAATTCTGTTGTACATGTCTATCCTTATGCCTGGACTATATTATCTTGGTACTTTAGTTATATACTAAGTTTAGACATTGAGAAGTGTACATCCTCCATCTTTGTTCCTTGTCAAGATTATTTGGCTGTTCTGCATCCCTTGTATGCTCATATAAAGTTTAGAATAAAATTATTACTTTTGGCAAAAATCCAGCTGGAATTTTGATAGAGATTGTGTTAAATTTGTAGATCAATTTGAAGATTGCCAACTAAAAATATTATGTATTGCAATTTGTGAATCCTGTACATTTTATTTAGGTCTTCTTTAATTTATTACAAAAAATATTTTATAGGGTCACAATACAAGTCCTGTACTTCTTTTGGTAAATTTATTTCCAAATTCTTTATTCTGTTTAATGCTTTTGTAAATGGAATTGTTTCTTAATATTATTTTCAGATTATTCCCTCCTAAGGTATAGAAATACAATTAATGTCTGAATATTGATCTTGTATTCCACAAGTTTGCCAAACTTACTTTAGCTATAATAGTTTTGTTTTGTTTTGGTTTGGTTTGTTTTGGTTTGGTTTGGTTTTTTGATGCTTTAGGATTTTCTGTATACAAGATCATGTCACCTACAAGACAGAGAATTTCACTTTTTACTTTATAATCTGGATGTCCTTTATTTTTCTTGTCTAATTGCCCTGTCTGGAACCTACAGTACAATGTTGAATAAGTGTAATGAGAATAGATTTCTTTACCTTGTTCCCAGAGTAAGGGAGAAAGCATTTAGTATTTTATCGAGTGACAAGAGCAGTTTTTTTTCCCCTAGGTATTCTTTATTACGTTGAGGAAAATCTATTTTACTCTGACTTTGTTATATGTTTTTTTTTTTTTATCATGAAGGAACATTGGATTTTGTCATCTGTTTTTGCCATGTCTTTTGAGGTAGTCATATACTTTTGTCCTATATTCTTTAATATAGTGTATTACATTAATTGATTTTGAGATAGTAAGCAAATCTTGCATTATTGGATAAATCCCACTTGGTCATGGTGTACACTTATTTTTGTAATTTGCTGGATTTGTTTGCTACTATTTTATTGAGGATTTGTGTTTCCATAGAAGATATTGTCTGTAGTTTTATTTATAAGTCATATCTTTGTCTGGTTTTGGTATCACAATAATACTGTTCTCAGAGAATGAATTGGGAAGTGTTCCCTCCACTTTTATTTTTTGGAAGTATTTGTAAATGAATTCCGTTCATTCTTCTTTAAACATCTGGTAGAATTTAACAGTGAATCTGGGTTCTGGCTTCCCTTTTAATTACCAGTTAAATGTATTAAATTCTCATAGTTCTTTTTCAAAATTTTTAATGTTTTATTATTTATTTTTGGGAGAGAGAAACAGAATTTTCCATATAGAGTATCACGTCATCTGTGAAAAGTGAAAGTTTGACTTCTTTGCCAATTTGGATGCCTTTTATTTCGTTTTGTTTTCTGATTGCTGAGGCGAGGACTTCCAACACTATGTTAAACAACAGTTGCGAGAGTGGACATCCCTGTCGTATTCCTGATCTCAAGGGGAAAGCTCTCAGTTTTTCCCCATTGAAGACGATATTGCCTGTGGGCCTTTCATATATGGCTTTTATGATGTTAAGGTATGTTCCTTCTCTCCTAACTTTCTTGAGGGTTTTTATTAAGAAAGGATGCTGAATTTTGTCAAATGCTTTTTCTGCATCTATTCAGAGTATCATGTGGTTCTTATCCTTTCTTTTATTAATATGATGTATCACATTGATTGATTTGTGAATACTGAACCAGTTCTGCAGCCCAGGAATGAATCCCACTTGATCATGGTGAATGATTCTTTTAATGTACTGTTAAATTCAATTTGCTGGTATCTTGTTGAGAAATTTTGCACCCATGTTCATCAAGGATATTGGCCTGTAATTCTCCTCTTTAATGGGGTCTTTGTCTGGTTTGGGAATCACAATAATGCTGGCTTCATAGAAAGATTTTGGAAGCTTTCCTTCCATTTCTATGTTTTAGAACAGTTTAAGAAGAATAGGTATTAACTCTGCTTCAAATGTCTGGTAGTATTCCCCTGGGAAGCCATCTGGCCCAGGACTCTTATTTGTTGAGAGATTTTTGATAACAGATTCAATTTCTTCACTGGTTTTGTGTCTGTTCAAATTTTCTATTTCTTATCGTTTGAGTTTTGGTATGTGTTAGTGTCTAGAAATGTGTCCATTTCTTCCAGATTGTTCAGTTTGTTGACATATAATTTTTATAGTACTCTCTAATAATTTTTTGTATTTGGTTGGTGTTGGTTGTGATCTCTCTTCTTTAATTTGTTATTTTATATATTTGAGTACTCTCTTTTCTTTTGGAGAAGTCTGGCTAGGGGTTTATCAATTTTGTTTATTCTTTAAAAAAAACAGCTGTTAAGAGTCATTGATCTGTGCTACTTTTTTTTTTTTTTTAGATTCTACATCATTTATTTCTTCTCTAATCTTTCTTATTTCCCTACTTCTGCTGGCTTTGGGCTTTATTTGCTGCTCCTTTTCTAGCTCCTTTAGGTGTAAGGTTAGGTTGTGTGTTTGGGACCTTTCTTGATTCTTGAGATAGGCCTGAATTGAAATGTATTTCCCTCTTACAACTGCCTTTGCTGCATCCCAAAGTGTTTGGGTTGTTGTGTTTTCATTTTCATTTGCTTCCATGTATTTTTAAATTTCTTCTTTAATATCCTGGTTGACCCATTCATTCTTAGTAGGATGTTCTTTAACCTCAATGTATTTGGAGGCTTTCCAATTTTTTTCTTGTGGTTGATTTCAAGTTTCATAGCATTGTAATCCAAAAATATGCATGCTATGATATCAGTCTTTTTATACTTGTTGAGGGCTGTTTTGTGACCTAGTATGTGATTTATTTTGGATAATGTTCCATGTGCACTCGAGAAGAATGTGTATTCTACTGCTCTTGGATGAAAAGTTCTGCATAATATCTGAATACTATCTATTAAGTCCATCTGGCCCAATATGCCATTCAGAGCAATTGTTTCCTTATTGATTTTCCGCCTAGATGATCTGTCCATTACTATAAATGGAGTATTAATACCCCCTACAATTATGGTATTATCATCTATATATTTGTTTCTTTTTGTAATTAATTGATTTATATATTTGTGTATTTCCACGATAGGGCATAAATATTTAAAATTGTTATCTCTTCTTGATGGGTAGACCCCTTAATTATGATACAATGCCCTTCTTCATCTCTTGTTACCATATTTGTTTTAAAATCTAGTTTTTCTGATATAAGTATGAGGACTCTGGCTTTCTTTTGATACCCTTGAGCATGATAGATGGTTTTCCATCCCCTCACTTTCAATCTGAACATGTCCTCTGGTTTAAAATGAATCTCTTGTAGGCACCAGATAGATAGATCTTGTTTTTTTTTTTTTTTCATCCATTCTGATACCTTATGCCTTTTGATTGGTGCAATTATTCCATTTACATTCAGAGTGATTATTGGAAGATATGGAATTAGTGCCATTGTGTTATCTGCAGGTTTTGTGTTTGTGGTGATGTCTTTGGTCCTTTGTAGTTTTTCTGCTTTTCACTCACAGAGTTCCTCCTTAGGATTTCCTGCAGAGCTGGTTTACTGGTCATGAATTCCTTTAGTTTTTGTTTGTCTGAGGAAGCCTTTATTTCTCTTTCTATTCTAAATGACAGGCTTTCTGGATAAAGGATTAGTGGCTGCATATTTTTCCTATTCAGCACATTGAATATTTCCTGCCACTCCCTTCTGGCCTGCCAAGTTTCAGTGGATAGGTCTGCTACAACCCTTATGTGTCTACCCTTGTAGGTTAAGGCCCATTTGTCCCTAGCTGCTTTCAGAATTCTCTTTACCCTTGAATTTTGACAGTTTAACTGATATGTTGTGGCATTGACCTGTTTTTGTTGATTTTGAAGGCAGTTCTCTGTGTCTCTTGGAGTTGGATGCCTGTTTTCTTCCCCATATTAGGGAAGTTCTTAGCTACAATTTGTTCAAATAAACATTCTGCTCCATTCTCTCACTCTTCTTTTTCTGGAAGTCCTATGATATGAATATTGTTTCATTTTATGGAATCACTTAGCTCTCTAATTGTCCCCTTGTGATCTAGTAATTTCTTTTCCTTCTTTTTTCAGTTTCATGATTTTATCTTCTATTTCACCTATTCCCTCCTCTGCTTCCTCCATCTTCACTGTTACTGTATCTAGTTTATTTTGCATCTCATTTATAACATTCCTTAATTCCTCATGACTATTTCTTAGGTCTTTGATCTCCTTAGCAATAGATTCTCTGCTGTCTTTTATGCTTTTTTTTTCAGGCCCAGATATTAGTCTTAATACTGTTATTCTAAAATATTGTTTAGATATATTGTTTATATCTGTTTTGAGAAGTTCTCTGGCTGTCATTTCTCCCTGGATTTTCTTTTGATTAGAATCTTCCATTTAATCATTGCGTATAGGTTTATGTCTTTTACATGTTTTAACATCCTATTATGTGTTTTGCACCTGCAAGTACTACAATATTAAAAAGGGGTCATATACTGTCCAGGACCTGGAACTTCAGGAAGTGATTTTTGGAATGTGTTGCATACACTCTGTTGTTGCATTTTGACTGATCTATCTCAACAGTAAGTCCTCTGCAGAGCTCCTCCTTGCTTGTAGTGGTGGACTGTTTGGACCTCAGCCAGGTGTACTTTGATTTGGTTCATTGCAGTAACCCTGTTGTTGTTTTCAAATGTACACATTCTAGTATCTGGGTCATCTTGGTGTTTGTTAACTTTTCCTTAAGTCCTGGGGATTTCTGAGCTGATCCAAGCCTTCTAGGTCCCGCTTCTCTGCAGTAGCTTGTCCTGGACCCCACTATGTGTGTTTGCCTTCACTGCACAGGGTAGCTGAAGGAGGGATCCACAAGCCCCAGCCTCCTACCACCCCACTTTCACCACACTCTTCTTGGAAACCCAATGTGGTGGGGTACAGAGCCTCAGGGGTAGGTGGGCCAGTGCAGAGCCCTGAGGAGGGTACAAACGGCTAGTGGAAGCCTTGTGGCGGGTCCACATGTGACCTCCCTTTTTATTCTTGATTTTAGTAATTGGAATTTCTTTCTTTCTTTCTTTCTTCCTTCTTTCTTGTTTCTTTTTGTTTTTGGTCTCTCTAGCGAAAGGTTTGTCAGGTTTGTTGATTTTTTCAAAGAACAAAATTTTGATATTTACTTAATTGTTTAAGACTTCCATCTTTGGTATTTTACTTTCTGGAACTTAAACTCTCCCATCCCCTTCTATACATAAAGCCAAAAGAGGTTTTTATGTGAGTAACATGAAAAACTAAGATAACCCGTAAGACAAATGTTTGTTATTCCCCTAATATAAAAAGTCTCAAGCTAGCACAATACTCTATGATTACTATAATTCTATCTTCTTTTTTATTGTTTGGAGACTTTCAAAAGTTTGCAATTTGGCTACTAGAACTGCACTATCATGTCAGTTCCATCCAACACATAAATATTCTGGCCAGGAGGAAATAGAATATCATTTCCACTCCTGAAAATAAAACCTCCTTCAATTTTCACATATCATTTCCACTAACAACCTTTTGGTCTGATCCTATTATGTGCACCGACTGAGCAACAAAAAGGCTGGAAACTGAGCTCTTATTATTGAAAAAATAAGGAAAGACTACTTATCAAAGGAGATATTCTTGTATATCCTTGTGTAAGTATGCAGTGATATGTAGTATGTGTATATATTTTGAAAATGTATAGAATTTTTTTACATGCTTCATTTCATATTCTGATTTAAAAAATATTTACCAGCATTTATGAAAAACAAATAAAACAATAGTGTGTGTGTGTGTGTGTGTGTGTGTGTGTAGTATGTGAGTGAGTTTTTGATAATTCGGATCTAATGAATATAATGGTGGACATGTGTGATCTATTCACTATTTCCTTTTTTTGACTACTATACTTTAATTCCTAATCCTTTCTTAGAATTTTAAAGTGATTTTTATAAGTTGTATAATCAATTATAGTACTAGTTTCCAGATGGTTGTATGAACAATCACCTGGGAAGTTTATTAAAAATGTGGATTCCAGATTATATTCCAAGATATTATTCATTAGGTCTGGGATAGAGCCAGGAACCCGCATAATTAACAAGGATCCCAGGTTCTTATGGTCACAGTATTTGAAAAACTCACTGAGTGAGGAGATTTGGTTATTAACTTAACAAAAATGAATTTGACAGCTAAGATACATATCTTCTTCCTTTCTACTCTTTCGAGTATGGCTTCCATTACTTAAAATGGAGACTGTCTGCTTAGTTAATTTAAATCAAAGCTTTAAAATATAATTATACTAGTTAACTTATTTTTACAGCAGTGAAAGAAGAGATGGATAAAGTTAGATCTCTTTATTCAACTTACAGACAAACAATCCTGGTTAGATAGATCCCTTATAATGAAATAATTAAGACATCGTCATATTGGAATGATCAAATTATTTTATTTACTTTAAAAAAACCTGTCCCTCTTAAATCAGTCTTTGAGATATATCACACCCAATTTTCTAACATTCACAGAACTTTCCAATTAACTTCAATACCATATATTGGTATGGGGTTTTATTCTATCATAGATGGTTAGTATTACTTCCACAGTTAATTCCCAAAAGTTCTTGAAAACCTTTTAAATGAAACACTCCCTTATATCAGTGAGTTGTGATGGGGATGGGGATTAGACAGAAATATAAGTTTTTGTTATGTGATTACAATTTATGTCTCAATGTCTATTATTCCATTTATTAAGTGAGCAGATTTAAAAACAAATTTAAAAATAGATTTTAAATGAACCTTAATTAATTTTCTTAGACTAAGTTT
The DNA here is from genome assembly GCF_023721935.1 of Panthera uncia. Lineage (NCBI taxonomy): Eukaryota > Metazoa > Chordata > Mammalia > Carnivora > Felidae > Panthera > Panthera uncia. The sequence goes on from NC_064817.1 coordinate 74,901,865, forward strand.
CTAAAGGTAAAATTGCTAAATAAAAGGGTCAGAAGACTTTATCCAGAAATTCCAATTTTAGAAATTTATTTTATTTTTATTTGTATTTATTTATTTATTTATTTATTTATTTACATGAGATTTATTGTCAAACTCATTTCCATACAACACGCAGTGCTCATCCCAACAGATGCCCTCCTCAATGTCCATCACCCACTTCCCCTCCCTCCCACCCCCCAAAAACCTTCAGTTTATTCTCAGTTTTTAAGTCTCTTATGGTTTGGTTCCCTCCCTCTCTAACTTTTTTTTCCCTTCCCCTCCACTATAGTATTCTGTTAAGTTTCTCAGGAACTACATAAGAGTGAAAACATGGTATCTGTCTTTCTCTGCATGACTTATTTCACTTAGCATAACACTCTCCAGTTCCATCCACGTTGCTACAAAAGGACAGATTTCATTCTTCCTCATTGCCAAGTAGTATTGCACTGTATACATAAACCACAATTTCTTTATCCATTCATCAGTTGATAAATATTTAGGCTCTTTCCATAATTTGGCTATTGTTGAAACTGCTGCTATAAACATTGGGATACAAGTGCCTCTATGCATCAGCACTTCTGTATCCCTTGGATAAATTCCTAGCAGTGCTATTGCTGGGTCATAGGGTAGATCTATTTTTAATTTTTTGAGGAACCTCCACACTGTTTTCCAGAGTGGATTCACCAGTTTGCATTCCCGCCAGAAGTGCAAGAGGGTTCCCGTTTCTCCACATCCTCACCAGCATCTATAGTCTCCTGATTTGTTCATTTTGGCCACTCTGACTGGCATGAGGTGATATCTCAGTGTGGTTTGATTTGTATTTCCTTTATGAGGAGTGACATTGAGCATCTTTTTCATGTGCCTTTGGCCATCTGGATGTCTTCTTTAGAGAAGTGTCTATTCATGTCTTCTGCCCATTTCTTCACTGGATTATTTGTTTTTCGGGTGTGGAGTTTGGTGAGCTCTTTATAGATTTTGGATACTAGCCCTTTGTCCGATATGTCATTTGCAAATATCTTTTCCCATTCCATCAGTTGCCGTTTAGTTTTGCTGAATGTTTCCTTTGCAGTGCAGAAGATTTTATCTTCATGAGGTCCCAATAGTTCATCTTTCCTTTAAATTCCCTTGCCTTTGGAGGTGTGTCAAGTAAGAAATTGCTGTGACTGAGGTCAGAGCGGTTTTTACCTGTTTTCTCCTCTAGGGTTTTGATGGTTTCCTGTCTCACATTCAGGTCCTTCATCCATTTTGAGTTTATTTTTGTGAATGGTGTAAGTGGTCTAGTTTCCTTCTTCTGCATGTTGCTGCCTGGTTCTCAGCACTATTTGTTAATGAGACAGTCTTTTTTTCCATTCGATATTCTTTACTCCTGTGTCAAATATTAGTTGGCCATTCATTTGTGGGTCCAATTCTGGAGTCTCTATTCTATTCCATTGGTATATTTGTCTGTTTTTCTGCCAATACCATGCTCGCTTGACGATTACAGCTTTGTAGTAGAGGCTAAAGTGTGGGATTGTGATGCCTTCAGATTTGGTCTTATTCAATATTATTTTGGCTATTCAGGGTCTTTTGTGGTTCCATACAAATATTAGGAATGCTTGTTCTAGCTTCGAGAGAAATGCTGGTGTGATTTTGATTGGGATCGCACTGAATGTGTAGATTGCTTTGGGTAGTACTGACATTTTAACAATGTTTATTCTTCCAATCCATAAGCATAGAATGTTTTTCCATTTCTTTGTATATTCTTCAATTTCCTTCATAAGCTTTCTATAGTTTTCAGCATACAGATTTTTTATATCTTTGGTTAGTTTTATTCTTAGGTATCTTATGTTTCTTGGTGTAATTATGAATGGGATCAGTTTATTTATTTGTCTTTCTGTTGCTTCATTATTAGTGTATAAGACTGCAACTGATTTCTGTACATTAACTTTGTATGCTGTGACTTTGCTGAGTTCATGTATCAGTTCTAGCAGAGTTTTGGTGGAGGCTATCTGGTTTTCCATGTAGAGTATCATGTCATCTGCAAAAAGTGAAAGCTTGACTTCATCTTTGCCAATTTTGATGCCTTTGATTTCCTTTTGTTGTGTGATTGCTGATGCTAGAATTTCCAACCCTATGTTAAACAACAGCAGTGAGAGTGGACTCCCTTTGGTGTTCCTGATCTCAGGGAGAACGCTTTCAGTTTTTCCCAATTGAGGATGATATTAGCTGTGGGCTTTGTATAAATGGATTTTATGATGTGTAAGTATGTTCCTTCTATCCCGACTATCTCGAGCGTTTTTATTAAGAAAGGATGTTGAATTTTTTTAAATGCTTTTTTGGCATCGATTGACAGGATCATATGTTTCTTATCTTTCCTTTTACTAATGTGATGTACCACACTGTTTGATGTGAGTATTGAATCAGCCTTGCAGCCCAGGAATGAATCCCACTTGATCATGGTGAATAATTCTTTTTATATGCTATTGAATTCAATTTTCTAGTATCTCGTTGAGAATTTTTGCATCCATATTCATCAGGGATATTGGCCTGTAGTTCCATTTTTTGCTGGGTCTCTGTCTGGTTTGGGAATCAAGGAATGCTGGATTCATAGAATCAGTCTGGAAATTTTCTCTGTCTTGCTATTTTTTAGATCAGCTTGAGAAGGATAGGAATTATCTCTGCTTTAAATCTCTGGTAGAATTCCCCATGGAAGTTATCTGGTCCAGGACACTTATTTGTCACGACATTTTTGATGACTGATTCAATTTCTTTGCTTGTTATGGTCCTGTTCAAGTTTTCAATTTCTTCCTGTTTGAGTTTTGGAAGTGTGTGGGTGCTTAGGAATTTGTCCATTTCTTCCAGGTTGTCCAGTGTGTTGGCATATAATTTTTCATGGTATTCTCTGGAAATTGCTTGCATTTCTGAGGGATTGGTTGTAATAATTCCATTTTCAATCATGATTTTATCTATTTGGGTTATCTCCCTTTTTTTTTTGAGACACCTGGCTATAGGTTTATCAATTTTGTTTACTTTTTCAAAAAAACAATTATTGGCTTCATTGACCTGTTGTAAAGTTTTGGTTTTTTATTTTGTTAGATTCTATATGGTTTATTTCTGCTCTGATTTTTAATATTTCTCTTCTTCTTCTGGGTTTGGGGTGTCTTTGCTGTTCTGCTTCTAGTTCCTTTAGGTGTGCTGTTAGATTTTGTATTTGGGATTTTTCTTGTTTCTTGAGATAAGCCTGGATTGCAATTCATTTTCCTCTCAGGACTGCCTTTGCTGCATCCCAAAGCGTTTGCATTGTTGTCTTTTTTTTTTTTTAATATGAATTTCATTGTCAAATTTGTTTCCATACAACACCCAGTGCTCATCCCAAAAGGTGCCCTCCTCAATACCCATTACTCACCCTCTCCTCCCTCCCAACCCCCATCAACCCTCAGTTTTTTCTCAGTTTTTAAGAGTCTCTTATGCTTTGGCTCTCTCCCTGTTGTCTTTTCATTTTCATTTGTTTCCATATATATATATTTTTAAATTTCTTCTCTAATTGCCTCGTTGAACCATTCATTCTTTACCAGGGTATTCTTTAACCTCCATGCTTTGGGAAGTTTCCCAGACTTTTTCCTATGGTTGATTTCAAGTTTCATAGCATTGTGGTCTGAAAGTGTGAATGATATGATCTCAATTCTTTTATACTTATGAAGGGCTGTTTTGTGACCCAGTATATGATCTATCTTGGAGAATGTTCCACGTGCACTTGAGAAGAAAGTATATTCTGTTGCTTTGGGATGCAGAATTCTAAATATATCTGTCACGTCCATCTGATCCAATGAATCATTCAGGGCCCTAGTTTCTTTATTGATCCTGTGTCTAGATGATCTATACATTTCTGTAAGTGGTTAAAGTCCCCTTCAATTACCACATTGTTATCAATAAGGTTGCTTACATTTGTGATTGTTTTGTATATTTGGCGGCTCCAGTATTCAGCACATAGACATTTGTAATTGTTAGCTCTTCCTGATGGATAGACCCTGTAATTATTATATAATGTCCTTCTTCATCTCTTGTTACAGCTTTTACTTTAAAGTATAGTTTGTCTGATATATGTATGGCTACTCCAGCTTTCTTTTGGCTTCCAGTAGCATGATAGATATTTCTCCATCCCCTCGCTTTCAATCTGAAGGTGCCCTCAGGTCTAAAATGAGTCTTTCGTAGACAGCAAATAGATGGGTCCTGGTTTTTTGTTTGTTTGTTTGTTTTTTCCATTCTGATCAATTCAAGTTACTTTTGAAGGGAGTTCTCTGTGTCTTTTGGATTTCAATGCCTTTTTCCTTCCCCAAATCAGGGAAGTTCCCAGCTATGATTTGTTGAAGTACAACTTCAGCCCCTTTCTCTCTCTCTTCTTCTTCTGGAATTCCTATGAAATGGATATTGTTCCATTTTATTGCATCACTTGGTTCTCTAATTCTACCCTCACACTCCTGGATTTTTTTATCTCTCTTTTTCTCAGCTTCCTATTTTTCTACAATTTTATTGTCTAATTCACCTATTCTCTCCTCTGCCTCTTCAATCTGTGTTATGGCTGCCTCCATTTTATTTTGTACCTCATTTATAGCATTTTTTATCTCCTCATGACTATTTCTTAGTCCCTTTATCTCTGTAGCAATAGATTCTCTGCTGTCCTTTATGTTTTTTCAAGCGTAGCTATTACTTTTATGACTATTCTCAATTCTTGTTACATTATATTGCTTAAATCGGTTTTGATAAATTCATTAACTGTCACTACTTCCTGCTGTTTCTTTTGAGGAGAATTCATACATTTCATCATTTTGGCTAGTCCCTGCGGTAGCTTCAAACTGCAAGGCAATTCCCCTGTGCTGTCTGGAGTAACTTGTGTTGGTGGGCGGGGCCACAGCCAGACCTGATGTCTGCCCCAAGCCCATGCTGGGGCCACAGTCAGACTGGTGTGTAACTTATCTTCCCCTCTCCCACGGGCAGGACTCACTGTGGAGTGGAGTGGCCTCTGTCTGGGCTGCTTGGACACTGCCAGGCTCGTGGTGCTGCTTTGATGGGATCTGGCCAAGGGCATATTAGACGTGGTGGATCCGCAAAGTGCACAGGGGCAGGAGGGACAGGCTTAGCTCGCTTCATCCTCAGTGGTTCCCTGAGAGAGGGGCCCTGCAGCACTGGGAGGGAGGCAGGCCCATCAGTGGGATGGATCCACAGAAGCATAGCATTGGGCATTTGTGGGGTGCAAGCAAGTTCGTGACGCAAACTGGTTCCCTTTGGAATTTCAGCTGGGGGATGGGAGAGGGAAGTGGTGCTTGCCAGTGCCTTTGTTCTCCTGTTGAGTTGAGCTGTGTCTTCCAGAGCTCAACAACTCTCCCTCCCTGCGTCCTTTCATCCTCCATGCTCTCCAAGAGCAGAGCTGTTGACTTTTCACATTCCAGATGTTAAGTCCCGCTGGCTGTCAGAACTCATGGAGTCCGGCCCCTCTGCTTTTACAAGCTAGACTTTGGGGGCTCTGCCTTGCCTGGCGGGCTGCCCCTCCACCTCCCTGGCTCCTTCCCACCAGTCCGTGTAGCATGCACAGCCTCTCTGCCCTTCCTACCCTCTTCCCTGGGCCTTTTGTCTATGCTTGGCTCTGGAGAGTCCGTTCTGCTAGTCTTCTGGTGGTTTTCTGGGTTATTTAGGCAGATGTGGGTGGTATCTAAGCGATCAGCAGGACGAGGTCAGCCCAGCATCCTCCTATGTTGTCATCTTCCCTGAAATGCCTTGTTAATAGATGTGCCTAGAAATTTATTTTAAAGGAAAATCAAAGATGGGTACAAAAGTATATGCACAATAATGTTCATATCAGCTTAATTTATAATAAAAAAACATGGAAACAAATGTCTTATAACAGGAGACTCAGTATGTAAATGATGGGATACTCATATGTAATTGACTTTTATGCTACATTTAAAATTATATTACAGGGGAGCCTGGGTGGCTTGGTCGGTTAAGCATCCAACTTCGGCTCAGGTCATGATCTCATGGTCCGTGAGTTCGAGCCCCACATCGGGTTCTGTGCTGACAGCTCAGAGCCTGGAGCCTGTTTCAGATTCTGTGTCTCCCTCTCTCTCTGCCCCTCCCCTGTTCATGCTCTGTCTCTCTCTGTCTCAAAACTGAATAAACGTTAAAAAATTATATTACAGAAAGCTATTTATTTTATTTACTTATTTTTTAATTATTTAATTTTAATTTTTATATTTATTTTATTTTTACTTTATATTTTATTGTATTTTATATTTGTTTTTAAATGCTTATTTATTTCTGGGACAGAGACAGAGCATGAGTGGGAGAGGGGCATAGAGAGAGACACACACAGAATCTGAAGCAGGCTCCAGGCTCTGAGCTGTCAGCACAGGGCCCAATGTGGGGCTTGAACTCACGAATTGCTAGATCATGACCTGTGCTGAAGTCAGACACTTAACCCACGGAGCCACTCAGGCGCCTCATAGAAGGTTATTGACATAGGAAATACTTATAATATATCATTAAATATTTTAAAACAATTTAAAATGTAATGCATAACATATTATCTAAATTTTGGGAAAAATAAAAATGTGTGTGCATAAACAAATATGCAATTATACAATTGTAAAAAAATTATATACAATTATAAAAAAAGACTATAAGGATATGTATCAATCTGACAACTTATTAACAAAGTTTACTTTTAGATTGTGGTATATTACATGTGATTTTTGTATTTACTTTGTGCTGTGTTTTTCTATATTACAATTTCTCTATTTTACTTATATAATAATAAAAAACGTGTTATTTTATGAAATGACAGTACATTAAATTAAAATGTACAATTTGTCCTTTGAGATAATATGATTCTTACTTAAATGGATGTGCATACCTGTAATCCTACTAAATCTAATAACACAAAGTTTATCAGCTTACACATTTTAAATGTGACCTTTATTCTTTTGTACACCAGATGTATTATTAAAAATCTTTTTGGATCATAGGGTAGGTCTATTTTCAATTTTTTGAGGAACCTCCACACTGTTTTCCAGAGTGGCTGCACCAATTTGCATTCCCACCAACAGTGCAAGAGGGTTCCCGTTTCTCCACATCCTCTCCAGTATCTATAGTCTCCTGATTTGTTCATTTTGGCCACTCTGACTGGCGTGAGGTGATATCTGAGTGTGGTTTTGATTTGTATTTCCCTGATGAGGAGCGACGTTGAGCATCTTTTCATGTGCCTGTTGGCCATCTGGATGTCTTCTTTAGAGTAGTGTCTATTCATGTTTTCTGCCCATTTCTTCACTGGGTTGTTTTTCGGGTGTGGAGTTTGGTGAGCTCCTTATAGATTTTGGATATAGCAGCACTCTCAACAATAGCCAAATTATGGAAAGAGCCTAAATGTCCATCAACTGATGAATGGATAAAGAAATTGTGGTTTATATACACAATGGAGTACTACATGGCAATGAGAAAGAACGAAATATGGCCCTTTGTAGCAACATGGATGGAACTGGAGAGTGTGATGCTAAGTGAAATAAGCCATACTTATTAAGAGAAAGAAAGATACCATATGGTTTCACTCTTATGTGGATCCTGAGAAACTTAACAGAAGACCATGGGGGAGGGGAAGGGGAAAAAAAGGAGGTTAGAGTGGGAGAGAGCCAAAGCATAAGAGAATCTTAAAAACTGAGAACAAACTGAGGGTTGATGGGAGGTGAGAGGGAGGGCAGTGTGGTTTATGGGTATTGAGGAGGGCACCTTTTGGGATGAGCACTGGGTGTTGTATGGAAACCAATTTGAAAATAAACTTCATATATTGAAAAAAAATCTTTTTGGAGAGACTCATTTGGTGCTAATGAGGTAACTGATACATGAATCCTTTAGTTCTTTATTTGTCATGCCACAGACTCCTTTGCTCCTGAAGCAGGTTACTACCCCATGTGAATATTCTTGAGTGATAACAGTTTGCATTTCTTAGAAGACCTAGAAATAAGAATTAGAACTTAAGACCTTTAAAGTATATCTTAGCACAGATTTCAGCACCTTTTTTGTTAATAAAACTAAGAGCAGTGCCACTAAACACTCACACACCCCATGGAATATTTTGTCATTAATTAGCCTTCTTTTTTGGTGAACATAAACCATTTAGCATCTGAATCTAAATTTAAAAAAAAAAAGGAAAAAAAAATCTCAGGTCTGGAAGTAAATAAGAGTTTTAAGATCCTGAAACTTCAAATGAGCAAAAGTCTACAAATCCTTTAGAAATACTATGGTCTAGTAGTATTATTCCCTCAAATTGTTTTTTGTGCAGGGCTGGGAAAGTTGGGGATGAAATTGGATTGTGGGATAGTTAGTACACAGTTGAGAAGCTCGGACAAACACACAAATGAAACTAGGAGAAATCAGGAGAACCAATGGAAGATGATATAGGGAAAACAATGTTTAAAAGAGAAATGAGGAAATTAACATTTATTGAGCACCAACTGTGTCTCACACTCTAGTTGCTGGGCCAGCAAGTAAAGAGTGGAGTCAAATACTACTGCAGAATTTGGATTCACTAAGGATTAACAAGAGATAAATCATATAACTCTATTTCAAAGTAATTAGAATATTTGTATAAATGTAGACTTACCCTGACTATGCAAGCAAGCCTTTATTTTGGCAGCTTTTTACATTTTTGTTTTAGTTTTTATTTTATCAAAGTTATACAAGTGCATATTTAAATAGCCAAATAATTCTATGAGGCATAGGAAGAGCAGTTACCAGACTCCCTCTATCCCATATTTCCTGCCACATAGAGACAACCAATCTTATTCTTTTAACTGATCATTTGGGTACATACCTTCATATTGTCATATAATATATTTATATTGCAACATTTTAATATTGTTACTAATTGTTTAATATTATCTATTTCTTTCTTATTGTATGATGAGTAGTTCTTTTTCACAAACTCCACTACATTTTCTCTGTCCCATCCTCTCAACATAGTTAGTTCACTTGTTATTTAGTATTTACCTGAATATGACTAAGAAAATGCTTAACTGTGCTGAGTTTGTAGTAATCTATGTATACTTGTCCTTTCCTACTCAACTTTTGGTTCTCCCCTCAGTTAACAATTATTTTGGTTTTGATTCTTTAGTTTTCTGTATATTTATCACTAATTTAGACCCAAACTCTCCCTTGTTGTATAAATCTTTCATATATTCAAGCACAATTTTATCTTCTTAATGTTCCTCCAAGAGCCAGTTTTTTGGTGACTATGATGGAGTCTTTTTTTTTTTTCCTTCCTGTTTCTATTTTCCCTGGTTTAAGAGTTGTATATCCTTTAGTAGCTTCCCAGGAAAGGGTGCCTGGGTGGCATAGTTTTTGAGACCCTGCATATCTGTAAAGTTTTTATTCTATCCTTATCTTGATTGATAGTTCATAGTCATAGAACTCTAGGTTAAAATTAATTTTTTGTCAAATGTTGAAATCATTTTCATTCTCTTCTAGTTTCCAGTATTTCTGAGAAGTTTGATATCATTCTGAGATATAATTCTGTGTGCAAAGGGAGTTCTTTCTCCCTGATTCTTTTAGGAACTTTCTCTCTCCTCCAGAGTTCTAAATTTTTATGATGATGTGTTTTGATGAGCCTATTTTTATCCACTGTGCTAGGTACTTGATGAGCTCTTTCAAAATGGAAACTCATGTCCTTGAGATCTGGGACATTTTATTCAATTATTTGATTATTTTCTTCCATTTGATTTCTATTTTACCCATTTCCTCAACTCCTATTATTGGAATCTTGGATCTCCTGGATAGGTATTCTACTTTTTCTGTCTTTTTTTATTTTGCACCTCTTTGCTTTTTTACTTTACTTTCTGGAATATTTCTTGGACTTTACCTTTTAACTCTTTATTGAGTTTTCATATATAAAAGTTATTTTTAATTTTTAAAACCCATTATTGTCCTTTAATATTCCTTTTTATAACAAATTGTTCTTGTTTCATGAGTTAATAGGCTCTCTTATATCTCTGAAGATATTAATTTTTGTATTAGTTTTCATTTATAGTCTTTGTTTCCTCCAAGTTGTTTTGTTATGTCTATTTTTTATGTCCATTGGACACTGTTTCAAATGCCTAGTAATCCCTGAGTGGCACTTTATAGTTAAGTGTTGGGCACTAAAAAGTGGATTGGAAGTTCTGTATGCAAGATAAGTTTTCTTGACTGGCTTCACAGTAGTGTGATCTGGCTAAATAATTTCCTTGGATGATACTTGGATTTTCTAAACTCCTTACTACAAAGTATAAACCTGGATGCCAGCATACTGGAACTTCCCTCAGTGGGGGAAAAATTATATGGTTTTTCATATTCAACATATGAACTTTCACACAATCCCATTTTAATACAGTAGCCTAGTCTTTAATTATACTTAGTTTCTCCCTTTCCAGAGTCACTTTATTTTACTTTCACCAGAGAATTGACTGCCATTATTTTCCCATAGATAGGGAAAGGACAGTATATATGAGGATACTAACTCCTCAAGGGAATTCAAGTAAATGTTTTAAACCAATATTCCTGTGTTTTAGCTCCTTATTCATTTTTCAGTGGTCCTTGGTACTACTCTCCCTAAGGTTTTTAGGTGATTTAAATGGCTTGGTTCTTGGCTTTCTCCACTATAAGGATTTAGCTTTTCTGAGTGTACCAAGTCAGTTTCTATCCATCCATCTGCTTTGTGCATTGCAAAATTTTGTTTCCTGTTGTCTCTTTTCCTATGCTTTTGGTCCTATTAATGTTATTAATATTATGCTTCCTTCAAGCTTTAATCATTTATCATTTTAATGGAGTTTTAGGAGGGTGTCAAGGCATTCAAGAACCATTTTTAGCTAGAAGTTGGCAGCTGTTTTTCGAAGTTTCAAAATAAGACTGAGACATGACTACAAAATAAGTAGCATGACTGTTTTGCTTCCTGATTTGTAGAAGCATGGAGTGTTCCCTTTTCATCAGGTTAAATTAGGTCTCAGCTTAAATGTCACTTCCTCAGAGAAGTTGTACTAAACTATTTATCTCAGGTAATTCCTCAGTCCTCCATGATTTCCTAGGGCAGTGCCTCATCTCTTTTTACCCCCACATATATCACAATTTGTATTATTTTGTTTTATAATATTAAGAGGTTTGTGGACTTTCCCCCAAACTAGACTGTTAGCTGCTTGAAGAAAGGAGGGAACAAATGTCTCTCAGTTTTCCCAGCACTTAAAATAATGCCAGGCACAGAAGAGGTACTAAATAAATATGTATTGGATTAAATTGAATTTAGACTTGTCAATCTGAAGTGATATTGAAACACGCCCCCAAAACTTTTCGATGGTAGATCAAAACAGAAAATGGAAAAACAAAACAAAACAAGGTTCAGTTTTACAGAAGGCAGCTATTTATTTATCAGTCCTCAGTTATAATCTTGTATTCCCTCCTTGCACTGATCCCATAAGCATTACTCCTTATATGTTGTTGTGCTAACTGTTAAGAAATCAGAGAAGGCCAGATTCAATAAGAATTCTGTGCAGCTTTTGTAAAAAAATGTTCACAAAACCTCGGATTTTTCTGGCCTTCTAAAGTCCTGCATTAGCAGAACTTTTATTTTTTTTAATCGAATATGGACTATAAAAAGGAAAAACATTTTTGAACCCAGAAAATGTTTGCATTGCTGCAATATTAGAAAAGATACCAATTTATCAAGTGGCACAGCTGTTCACTGTATGATCATTATGATTCTTGTTTTTCTGGGTGCTGGTTGGTATTTATATCTAATTAGTTCTCTTACACACCATCAAGTAATATACACTTAGGGAATAAACAAAAACTAAAATATATAGAGTTCCAAGCTGCCAGAAACATAAAACAGAATGAATTCAGGTCTAATTCACTGCAGAACGATTAACGAACCACTGGAATTTGTTAGTTTGTATTTTTACTTGTGTCATTTTTTTAAAATACAAGATGAAAAGGCAGCAGGAGTAAATGTTAGTTCTCAGTTCTTTATTACAAACTTATGTGTTTCACAACTAAGGTCATGTTTCTGCTATACTAACACACATATAAATGCTTGTGGACAGATTAGTGTTTATGAAAACTCAAGTTGTCACAACCAAATGTTTAGGATCTTAGCTGGCTATTCTAAATAAACAACAAACCAGGTTATCATATATTTGAGAAAAAATCATCATAATGCTTCCATTGAAATTATCATGCTACATTTCCCTCTCTCTCTTCCTCTTCTCTCTCTCTCCCCACCACCACTTCCTTCCAAATAAGCCCACACACATTCACCTGGGAAAAACCATGTGAAGACATAGAAGGTGGCCATCTATAAGCTCTCACCAGAAACCAACCATGCTGACAATTTGATCTCAAACTTCCAGCCTACAGAACTGTGAAAAACTAAATGTCTCTTAAGTCATTCAGTCTATAGTACCTGGTTATGGCAGCCTGAACTAAGGCAGAAAAGTTCTCATATACTCCTCACCCAGATTTCCCAATGCTAGCATCTTACATAATCATGGTACATTATTTTCTTAACAAAATTAATAAATTAATATTGATATAACACTATTAACTACACTATAGAATTTATTTAGGTTTACCCAGTTTTCATATTAATATCCTTTTCCTATTCTAGGATCCAATCCAGGATATTATGTTGCATTTAGTTGTCATGTCTCCTAAATATCATTTAGTATGTAACAGTTTATCAGTTTTTCCTCGTCTTACACAAACTTTAATGATGTTGACTCATCTTGACTTTTGTCTGATATTTTCTCAGGATTGGTTTGAGGTTATGGATTTGGGTGATGTATAGTCAACAGGTGATATTACATTTTCATTGCATAAGGAGGTCAGTAATATCAGTATAACTTACTAGTGGTAATCTTAACTGTGATTACTTGGTTAAAGTGGTGTCTGCTATATTTCTACACAAAAAAGTTACTATTTTTCCCTTTCCATACTATTTTCACTAGAAATCAGCCACTAAAACCAGACACACTCAAAGTAGGGGAAAATTAAATTCCACATGCTGTGTACTAATGAATTTGTGTGCATGTGTTAGAAAAATACTACAGCAATTAATATTTGACAGATGATACTTTGAGACTATACAAACATCCTCTTTTTCTTTAATGTTTCACACACTAATTTTAGCATCTATCCATTGATATTGCCTGCAGGAATTATTACTGTGGTATTCTAAGGATATTTTCTAGTTTCCTCATTTCTTCTACATTTATCAATTGTAGATCTTCTGTAGAGAAGATTTATTCCATTTTCCCATTGATTCTTTACTCAACTATTTACATTTATTCCATTTTCCTATTATTTATTTGCTCAACTATTTAGATTTATTCCATTTTCCATTATTTATATGCTCAGCTATTTATATCAGAATGGATTATTGATTTTTATTTTATTCTTTGGGTCATAACCCATATTAGTATTTATTTTGTTACTCAAATTATTCTGGGTTTGGTCACTGGGAGTTCTTTTAGATTGACTACTGTTTTCTTTTTTCCTTGAATACTTCCTTATTTTCATGGACTGTAAGATGATACAAGGATATCTTGTATTTTCCTTGCTGCAGAATCAGCCACTTACCAAGTATCCATGGCTCCTTTTATTGAATAATAATATTTAGAAACTAAGATCTGGTTGCTAAGTATGTTCATCGTGACTTGGGTGTTACTGCCTTTCAGAGACAGAGCTAAGAAATGTTTGTAGACATGCTAACCCATGTATACATACACATTCATATTTATCCTTTTATCTATTTATACAGTATATATATATATATATATATATACAGTATTCATCTTAAAATTCCTCCTTTATTTTTTTTAAACTTCTTTTTCTGACAGTGTGAAACCTGACTCATATCATATACAATATATTTACTAATTTGTTCAAACATAATATACATGTAGTTTCAGGAGTGCTTACTTGTTTTATTGTGAGAAACAAATTTACCAATTACAATCTAGTGATTTAGTAGTTTTTGTTTTGTTTTGTGTTTAGCTTAACTCTATCTTATCAAATCACTGTTTTACAAATTTGGGTCAGCTTCTTTCTTCACCACTTTCATAAAGGTTTCTGAGCCCTATTTTAGATTTTCTTTCAAGTGTTCTTGGATATCATTCTGAAGTTTTTATTTTTAACCAGCATCCCAAGTGAATCTTATGCAGATAATCACTGGATGTCATTTTGTGACTTAATAACCTAAGATATATTGAGAATAAATTGTCTTTTAATCCTGCAACCTCCAAATGAGTTAAAGAAAACAATGCTAAAAAAATACCTCATTAAGCCAAGCCAGAAAAGAGCATTATGGGTGATCCTTGGAGATTTAACTTTTCTTCTCATGCTTACTTTCTCTGTACTTCTACACTGAGTTCTACTTATGTGGATTCTAAAAAAGAAAGATGTCAAATAAAACAGTTTCTAGTTCCTCTTTCATTATTATCTAGTAACAGAAACTGGGAAACAATTTTCAGGAGACTGAGAGATCAGAAATTATCTAATTTATACCAGGAGCAAGCTGAGGTTAATGTCCTTTGTAACCTTGAATTCATTGTTTATTATGATAAGCATTCTGGCACTTCACTGCTTTGTTATTTCATTGCTTCCACACAATAAAGCATGAGAGCTGCTATGTTCAGCAAGTAATACTCATTAAAAAACCTTTACTTTTTTGTTGCTAAGTTCCAGAAACTTTACTAATGTTAAATTTTGCTTAAAATTAAGGTGGTTTAATTATTGTCATTTTAGAAAGGACAAAAGAGAAACACATAATGGAAAGGAGAACTGTGTATTCAAATCACTAAAGTAATAAACCAGATTAACTCTATAAGTGGCAAGGATAAAACCCTTTTGCTGGTGTGTTCCCTCTGTTTTATTAGGCATTTTCAGGGACATTTATTTGCGTAAACTTTGAAGAACATTCTCTGTTCATGGTGACATGGAGAAAGTTAAAGTATGGCTCGAATATGGTAAAGGTTTTGAATTTTAATTTTCTTTTTAACTTTTCAAGCTTCTATTCCAGGGTAATGTTTTTTATCTTGAAATATGATAACCAGGGACCATTTTATGAGATACCAGCCGGCAGTAAGCTGCATAAAAATGCTAGTACTTCAGTGAGAAAAATACCACTCTACAACATAGTAATATGGTGATGTAACTAAATAGAATGAACAGTTTGCATAGAAAAAATCGAACCCACTCTGAAGAGCTTTGTTGTTCAACATGTAATCATCAGTAGGGCACTTCTCTCTGATTTAGCATTTGGTACTTTGTTGTAATTCATAATTCAGAATAACAGTAAAAGGAAATTCATGCAGAGGTTAGCTTATTGGATTTGGATGCATTTTTAAGAAAAGGAAAAAAAATCAAAAGCTTGTGTGTCTTAGAAATAATGTAATGCATTTCTCATCATTCTTTTGCCTGATACAATGTGCCCTTATTATATTTTCTAATTTAGAAGCTAGGTTACTGTAAACCAACAGTCAATCCCAACAAACATGCCATTACTGTGTGTTTTACTCTGAGTTTCTTCCCTCTTTGCTCCATAACCCCTACCTCCAGCCCCTATGAACTTAGCCACTCACTGAAAATAAACTGTCATTCTACTCTGAAAACCAAGTGAGCCATTCCCCACAAATCCTAAGCAATCTGTGAAAATAGATGGGAAATGGAAATTCAGAATGCATTAAGACTTACAGCTAACACTGCTATGCTCTGAATCTGTTCAATATATATATACTTACTTTAGAAGGATGTGAACCAGTAGAAAATAGGGATTTTGCAAATATCAAATTATTATGCCCTTTCATTCCTCTGAATTTTATTACCTGACAATTAGCCATTTAGCAAAAATCTGTATATGCTTTACATTGATTCATTTGGCATAACTCAACACCCTTCTATCTTGAGAGACTACAAAAACCGTACATGATTATATTACATAATTATATTACCTTCAGGTAATAGAGACATTGTTTCATGGGAATATGTCAGGTTTAAATGTTTAAATGCTGTTACAGTAACAATTATTTTCAATTGCATTTAAATAAAATAAAAAGACATTATTTGTTTAGCCTGGACAGTGTTTTCAGCATAGTACAGATTAAGCATTTAAGTCATATTGAGAGAGATATTTTGTCCTCAAGGGATCTATAAACAAAATCTATCACATTCAAGGAAAAACTTCTCATTTGAGCTTCTAGAAATATTCCCAGGGTGTCTTTCACCTTTTCCAGCTATTGTCAAAGTCTGAACAGTGGATATATCAGCAAAGCAATGATACCTAATAAACTTCACCTTGTCAATTCAATATGGAGTGGTTTTGATCACCCATACCTTGACTATGGTACTAGTAAAAGAAAAAGTAAATGTAGGAAAAACATTTAAAAAATTGAAATGTCTCTCCAATAAGTCTCCAAAATAGTGAGATAAATTTTTGTTTTATACTCAACTATCTTTAAAATTGCCACTCAACTTAATTATTAATATTAAACCTTTCACTATTGCACTGTAAAACTTGGAAGATTTTAGATTTTGAAGGCAAAGCAATGTAGACATGCATATCTAGATCATTGCCTCTGGGAATTTCAAGTCAAAGGCAAATTCCTACATTTCTATACTTTCTATAGCAGAAAATGTTGGAGGAAGAGACTGAGGTGTTCCCATATCCATTTATGGAAAAAGACATCATTATAGCCAACTGGGCAATAAGATGATATCAACAGAGAAGATGGTGTTCACACCCAGATTTAAGTCTTCTGATACCTTCCAGAATAAATGAAAGTGAAGGTAGGAAAAGGAGACTACATCTATGAAAGGTAATGAAGAAGGAAGAGCCCTAAACATCAGCCTGTGTCAGGAAATAAATAAAGACCCAGACCTCACTGGGATGTGTCAAAGAAGTCTTTACTACATGTCAATGAACGATTCTAAGGATACAAATGTCCTATTCATTTCATCTGAAATGAAAAAGAAAAAGAAGCTAATGCCACAATTATATATGTCTACTATATGTCAGGACCTCTGCTTGGTATTTTATATATGTGTGACCTTCATCAATCTTAACAGGAGCACTACAAAGATAAGGAAATGTAGATTTAAAGAGGTTATGTGTCTTGCCCAATTCTGCCACTTATTACCTATGTACAATTGAACTTCTAACCCAAAGTTTATCAGCTCTGGCATACTTCTATAGACATTATTAGGAAATTTGCTTTTCACTGAACGTTGAAGGTGTCTAGAAGACCCTCCTTAGCCACTGGGAGTGGTTCCTTATAATCTTACCAATCTGATTTTGGAAACTCTTGGCCCCTTGTCATAAAATTCCTCTACATCCAGTGCTTCTCTGAATGTTTTTTTCATTTGTCTACCTACTCTGAAACTTGATGATTTCCTGAAAACTTGTTTTTCTTTTTGACTCCATAATCTTAAGTAGGCACTGTTTTGTTTTCCTTTCATAATCCATAAAACTTAGGGCTGCCTAGGTGGCTCAGCTGCTTAAGTATCATCCAACTCTTGATTTTGACTTAGTTCATGATCACACAGTCATTAGATCAAGCCCTGTGTTGGGTTTCCTGCTGAACCTGGAGCTTCTTGAGTCTCTCTCTCCTTCTCTCTCTGTCCCTCCCTGACTTGATGCACTCTATCTCTCTCTCTCTCTCTCAAAAAAAAAATATTCCATAAAACGCAGATGTCAACATTGGTATACTTCTTGCTTCCTAATGTTCCTTATAGACTTTTACACCCTCTCCCTTCTGCTAATAACCCTGTTCCTATTAGATCACACATTCATTCAAGTTCACCTTATTTCAACATCATTAACTAGGCAAATATATATATATATATATAATGTTTATTTTTATTATTTTTATTTTTTGAGAGAGAGACAGAGCATGAGTGTGGAAAGGGAAGAGAGAGAGGGAGACACAGAATCTGAAGCAGGCTCCAGGCTCCACACTGTGAGCACAGAGCCCAATGTGGGGCTTGAATCCACGAACAAGCTCATGACCTGAGCCAACGTCAGACACTTAACTGACTAAGCCTGTAAGGTTCCCCTAACTTGGAAAATTTTTAATCAAATGGAGTTATTAATTTTTGGGGTGTTGAGGTTTATTAAGACATTTTTAAAGAAGAAATATAGATAACCAACAGACACATAAAAAGATGCTCAAATCACTGTTATCATCAGGGAAACACAAATACAATCTACAATGAGATATCACTTCACACCTCTCAGAATGGCTAAAATCAACATCACAAGAAACAACAGGTGATGGCAAGGATGTTGAGAAAGGGAACTCTCTTGCACTGTTAGTGGGAGTACACACGGGCGGTAGCCACTGTGGAAAACACTATGGAGGTTCCTTAAAAAGTTAAAAATATGTAGAGATAATAGTGTTACAGTATAAGAACCCTAGGCTCATCTTATCCCACGACCACAAGATAACCAAATCATTCAAAATACCCCCAAAATCAACCTGAATCCTTCAAAACAAACGCCACTACTAAAAGGAGAGGAGAAGCCACATCAAAGAAGGTAAGAAGCATGGAGATGTGGTTTATGGAAGAAATGGATCATGCGTGCTATGGAGGGGAAAGAATCATTGTCTCAGAGAAAGGTGAGAGAGAGAGGAGCATACAGGAGAATACACAAGTGGAACATTTCACCAGTCATTGTCTGGGAAAAGGAGAAGGACTGACTTTCACGAGTTCTTGCTGCCAGCGGAGCTTAAAGCCTGGAGTTTTAAAGTCAGCAAGGTTGATGCAAATAGGGCCCAGAGGCACTGCCGTACACCTGGAGAGAGATAGCAGGCAAACAACATGGAGCAGCCAGTGTAGGAAAAGTGATTTGAAGAATGCCAGAGACACACAGTGGGGAGATTATTTTCTCTTCTTGGAGCAAATCACTGAGAAGCAGCTTAAACTGGGACACTTCTCTGGGAGCAAAGGAGATATCTAGCACCATTTCCCTCCCCTGCTCCTCAGCATCAATACAGAACCACAGGTGGGAAGCAGGAAAGCACCAACTCTGGACACTGCCTAACTTGCTTACACCAAGTCCCACACCCCTGTGCCTGTGCTCTGGTGGGACTGGCTTCTTGGGTCAAGCTTGCCTTAGTCCCAGCACAGTGGATGCCTTCCCCCAAAAAGCAGCAGAAAACAATGCCTACACCACATCTACTGACGAAAGAATTTTTCAGGGCTTTACTTCTAGTGGAAGTAGTAACAGGTCTCATTTAATAAGCATACCAGAGCATACCTTATTAAAACCTTACACATTCTGACGAAAGACCAAATACTGTCCACTACAGGCAAGGAGAACCTTTACAGACAACTGGCATGAAGTATAGAGCAGCCACAACACAAGAGCAGATCGCAGGCAGCACACATGAGAGACATTCTCTGAAGCAACAGGACCTAGACACTATATGACCTCTTGTTCATAAAACCATTACTCTCAGGACCAAGAAACATAACAGGCTTTTTTAACACAGAGAAAAAGATAAGACTTAGACAAAATGCCAAGGTGGAGGAATTCATCCTAAAATGGAAGAACAAAAAAAGGTAATGGGCAGAGATCTAAGTGAAACAGATATAAGTAACATGACTGATGGAGAATTTAAAGCAACAATCATAAGGATTTTCCTTGGGCTTCAGAACAGAATGGAAGACTTCAGAGACATACTACAGATATAAAAAAGCTAACAAAGTCGGAAATGAATAATGCAATAAATGAAATTAGAAACAAGCTTGATGCAATGAACACAAGGATAGAAGGAGAGGAATGAATAAGTGATATAGAAAAAAAGTAATACAAAATAATGAAGCTGAACAAAAGAGATAAAGAAGAATTATGGAAAGGACACGAAGAGCTGAACTTGGGAAGCAAGAAGCCACAAAAGCTAGGGAACCCCTTTTGCGGGCTGAGAGAGGACAGAGACTGGGGAGGGGGTGGAGTATATGGGAAAATCACCCCTCACCAAAAGCAGCTGGAGAGAAAATGGAAAATTGGAAATAGCTGCAGGGACTAAACTAAAAAGGGAGAAAGGAGAAAGGAGAAAGGAGAGGGTTTAAATTCCATTAAGACTGTAAAAAAGGGGAGCACAAAGGCTGCAACTCCACAGCTTGATACCTGGTGGTACTCTGGTGGGAAGGATGAATCTCCAGGACCAGAGTGGGGTCCGGGAGGTTTCCGGGTGACACGGGGAAAAGCAGTTTCACTGCTAAAAGGACATTTGGTAGAGACTGTTGAAGCCACCTGGTCTCAGCAGACCCCAGAAGGCAGCCACATTCACTGGTGCTGGGGAAAGGTTGTTGAGGGTGAAGCCTGGTGCCAGATGTGTGTTGAGATTTTCCATAATCCATGAAACACTGATACTACACTGTCTCACGATCTTTTTTGGGGGTGGGCTGGCACCTGGCCACAGTCTAAGGGCACTGGCAACAGAAGGGTCCATTGGGAGTGCCGCTGTGTGCCGCTGACATTCGGCCATTGCTCGGTGAGACCCTCCTGCAGAGGGGCAGAATGGGTCAAAGCCATAGTCCTTTGGAAGTAAGGGGCCGGGGAAAACAGCCGCATCTGAGACAAAACTTGGGAGAGATGTACTGCCTGGGGCCTAGTCACGGAGAGTGGAAAAGCGGGGAGTGGATGAGAGCTGAAGACGGAGGACCGGTGCTCAATTGATAATCTGGGAGAACAGACTGGGTAGCTGGGTGGTGCCATTTTCACCACTCCCGTGCATGCGCACCAATGAGCACTGCAACAATCCACCCCAGTAGGCTAGCAGCGCCATCTAGTGGAGAGTGGAGCTGTTACACTGAGCCCCGACCAACTTCGCTCTTCAAGAACACAAACCTCACCACCAGCTTAATGTATGGACTATAACAAGCTACATGAGGAAATCGAGGCAATTTCAGTCCTGCTTCAATCTGTTAGCAAGCTCATCTATTTTATTTTTCTCTTTTTTTTTCTCTTTTTTGTTTTCGATTTTATAATTCTTTTCTTTTTCATGAATACAGAAAGAGAAAAAAACTCATTTTTATTTTCAATTTTTATTAAAAATATCTGTCTTTTATTTTTATTACTATATTTTTTAGTTTTTTTTCAAATTCTACTTTACTTCCATCATTGTATTTTAGTCTACTTCTGTGTACTCACCTTTTCAAATTTTTAACTTCCTTTTTTCTTTTTGTTTTCTCTTTCTCATTTATTTTCTTTTTCTTGAATGCAGAAAGAGAAAAACCTCATTTTTACGTTCAATTTCTCTTCAAAATAATCTTATTTAATTTTTATTACTATATTTTTTGCTTTTATGTAAATTTTTTCAAATTCTATCTTACTCCCATCATTTTATTTCAGTCCACTACAGTGTACTCAATTTTTCAAATTTTCAAACGATTTATTTTTTTCTTTTTTCTTTTTTTATCTTTTTTATGTTTTTCATTTATTTTCTTTTCTCTTAAGTACAGAAAATGAAAAAAATTCATATTCTTTTTTAATTTTTATTAAAAATATTTTTCTTTAATTTTTTTCTATTACATTCTCTACTTTGTGTATATTTTTTCAAATTCTATTTTACCCACATCATCTCATTTTAGTCTACATTAGTGTATTCATTTTTTCAAATTCTCAAACGATTTCCTTTTTTTCTCCCCCCCCCTTTTTTTTACATTTCTCTAATCTGTCAAACCACTTTCAACAGCCAGAACAAAACAAACCTAGGATATAGCATCATGTATTCAATTTGTGTGTGTGTTTTTAATTTTTAATTTTAATATTTTTTAATATTAATTTTTTAATTTTAATTTTTCTACATCATTAATTCCATTTCCTTCAAAATTACAAAACAAAGGAATTCACCCCAAAAGAAAGAGCACAAAGGAACGACAGCCAGGCAATTAATCAACACAGATACAAGCAAGATGTCTGAACCAGAATTCAGAATCACGACTATAAGAATACTTGATGAAGTTGAAAATAAATTAGAATCCCTTTCTGCAGAGATAAAAGAAGGAAAAAATAGCCAGAATGAAGTCAAAAATGCTATAACTGAACTGCAAATCATGGATGGATGCAGCGGTGGCAAGGATGGACAAGGCAGAACAGAGAATCAGCGATATAGAGGACAAACTTATAGAGAATAACGAAGCAGGAAAAAAGAGGGTGATTAAGCAAAAGAGCACGATTTAAGAATTAGAGAAATCAGTGACTCATTAAAAAGGAACAACATCAGAATCATAGGGGTCCAAGAGTAGGAAGAGAGAGAAATAGGGGTAGCAGGGTTATATGAACAAAACTTTCCTAACCTGGGGGAAAGACACAGACATTAAAATCCAGGAAGCACAGAGGACTCCCATTAGATTCAACAAAACCCAACCATCAACAAGGCATATCACAGTCAAATTCACAAAGTATTCAGGCAAGGAGAGAATCATAAAAATCACCAAGGGAAAAAAAAGTCCCGAACCTACAAGGGAAGACAGGTCAGGTTTGCAGCAGACCTATCCACAGAAACTTGGCAGGCCAGAAAGGAGTGTCAGGATATATTCAGTGTACTGAATCAGAAAAATATGCAGACAAGAATTCTTTATCCAGAAAGACTGTCATTCAAAATAGGAGACATTAAAAGTTTCCCAGACAAACAAAAATTAAAGGAGTTTGTGACCACTAAACCAGCCCTGCAAGAAATTTAAAGGGGGACTCTCTGAGGGAAGAAATGATTTATATATATATATATATATATATATATATATATATACCAAAAGTAACAAAAGATTAGAAAGGGCCACAGAATACCACCAGAAACTCCAACAGTACAAGCATCATAATGGCAATAAAGTCACATTTTTCAGTACTCTAAATGTCAATGGACTCAATGCTCCAATCAAAAGACATAGGGTAACAGAATGGATAGGAAAACAGGATTCATCTATATGCTGTTTACAGGATACCCACTTTAGACCTAAAGACACCTTCAGATTAAAAGGGGATGGAGAACCATCTATCGTGCTAATGGTCAACAAATAAAGCCGGAGTAGCCATATTTGTATCAGACAATCTAGACTTTAAAATAAAGACAGTATCAAGAGATGCAGAAGGGCATTATATCATAATCAAGGGGTCTATAGACCAAGAAGACTTACAATTGTAAACATTTATTCACCAAATGTGGAGCACCCAAATATATAAATCAATTAATCACAAACATAAAGAAACTCATCAATAGTAATACCATAATTGTAGGAGATATCAACACCCCACTCACAGCAATGGACAGATCATCTAATCAAAAACTGAACAAGGAAACAATGGCTTTGAATGACACACTGGACCAGATGGACTTAACAGATATATTCAGAACATTTCATCCTAATGCAGTAGAATACACATTCTTCTCCAGTGCACATGGAATAGACCATATACTGGGACACAAATCAGCCGTAAGTAAGTACAAAAAGGTCGAGATCATACTGTGCATATTTTCAGACCACAATGTCATGAAACTCGAAATCAACCACAAGAAAAAAATTTGGAATGGTAACAAATACTTGGAGACTGAAGAACATCCTACTAAAGAATGAATGGGCTAACCAAGCAGTTAAAGAAGAAATTAAAAGGTATATGGAAGTGAATGAAAATGATAGCTCCACAACCCAAAGCCTCTGGGACACAGGAAAGGCGGTCATAAGAGGAAAGTATATAGCAATCCAGGCCTTCCTAAAGAAGGAAGAAAGATCTCAGATACACAGCCTAACCTTCCACCTTAAGGAGCTGGAAAAAGAACAGCAAATAAAACCCAAAACCAGAAGAAGACAGGAAATAATAAAGATTACAGCAGAAATTAATGCTATCAAAACCAAAAAAAGGAAAAAAAACAGTAGAACAGATCAATGAAACCAGAAGCTGGTTCTTTCAAAGAATTAACAAAATTGATAAACCTCTAGCCGGTTTGATCAAAACAAAAAAGGAAAGGACACGAATAAATACAATCAAGAATGAAAGAGAAGAGATCACAACCAACACAACAGAAATAAAAACAATAATAAGAGAATATTACGAGCAATTGTATGCCAATAAAATCGGTAATCTGGAAGAAATGGACATATTCCTAGAAACATATACACTATCAAAACTGAAAAAGAAAGAAATGGAAAATCTGAACAGACCCATAACTAGTAAGGGAATTGAATTAGTAATCAAAAATCTTCAAAAAAACAAGAGTCCAGGGCCAGATGGCTTTCCAGGGGAATTCTACCAAATATCTAAGGAAGAGATAACACCTATTCTTTTGAAGCTGTTCCAAAAAATAGAAATGGATGGAAAACTTCCAAACTCTTTCTATGAAGCCAGCATTACCTTGATTCCAAAACCAGACAGAGACCCCACTAACAAGCAGAATTATAGACCAATTTTCCTGATGAACATGCATGCAAAATTCTTCAACAAGATATTAGCTAAGCATATCCAACAATACATGAAAAAAATTGTTCACCGCGACCAAATGGGATTTATACCTGGGATGCAGGGCTGGTTCAATATCCACAATACAATTAACGTGATTCATCACATCAATAAAAGAAAAGCCAAGATCCATATGATCCTCTCAATAGATGCAGAGAAAACATTTGACAAAATACAGCATCCTTTCTTGGTAAAAACTATCAACAAGGTAGGGATAGAAGGAGCATACCTCGAGATCATAAAAGCCATATATATATGACCCAACGCTAATATCATCCTCAATGGGGAAAAACTGAGAGCTTTCCCCCTCAGGTCAAGAACAAGACAGGGATGTTCACTCTTGCCATTGTTATTCAGCATACTATTGGAAGTCTTAGCCTTTGCAATCAGACAACACAAAGAAACAAAAGTCATCCAACGCAGCCACGAGCTGGTCAAACTTTCACTCTTCACAGATGACATGAGACTCTATATGGAAAACCCAAAAGATTCCACCAAAAAACTGTGAGAACTGATCCATGAATTCAGCAAAGTGGCAGGATATAAAATCAATGCACAGAAATCGGTTGCATTCCTATACACCAACAATGAAATGACAGAAAGAGAAATCAAGGAATCGATCCCATTTACAGTTGCACCAAAAAAAAAAAAAACCATAAAATACCTAGGAATAAATATAACCAAAGAGGTGAAAAATCTGTACACTGAAAACTATAGAAAGCTTATGAAAGAAATTGAAGACACAAAAAAATGGAAAAAGATTCCATGCTCCTGGATAGGAAGAACAAATTTTGTTAAAATGTTGATACTGCAGAAAGCAATCTACATATTCAATGCAATCCCTATCAAAGTAACCCCAGCATTCTTCACAGAGCTAGAACAAATAATCCTTAAATTTGTATGGAACCAGAAAAGACCCCGAATAGCCAAAGCAATCTTGAAAAAGAAAACCAAAGCAGGAGGCATCACAATCCCAAACTTCAAGCTATACTACAAAGCTGTAATCATCAAGACAGTATGGTACTGGCACAGGAACAGACACTCAGATCAATGGAACAGAATAGGGAACCCAGAATTGGACCCACAAACGTATGGCCAACTAATCTTTGACAAAGCTGGAAATAATATCCAATGGAGTAAAGTCAGTCTCTTCAGCAAGTGGTGCTGGGAAAACTGGACAGCGACATGCAGAAGAATGAACCTGGACCAGTTTCTTACACCGTACACAAAAATAAACTCAAAATGGATGAAAGACCTCAACGTAGCACAGGAAGGTATCAACATCTTCAAGGAGAAAGCAGGCATGTTTTCTCCTTTGATCTTTGATCTTGGCTACAGCAACTTCTTACTCAACGTATCTCCAGAGGCAAGGGAAACAAAATCAAAAATGAACTACTGGGACCTCATCAAAATAAAAAGCTTCTGCACAGCGAAGGAAACAATCAGCAAAACTAAAAGGCAACTGACAGAATGGGAGAAGATATTTTCAAAAGACATATCAGATAAAGGGTTAGTATCCAAAATCTATAAAGAACTTATCAAATTCAACACCCCCCCCAAAAAAAATAATCCAGTGAAGAAATGGGCAAAAGACACAAGCAGACGCTTCCCAAGGAAGACATCCAGATAGCCAACGGACACATGAAAAAATGCTCAACATCACTCATCATCAGGGAAATACAAATCAAAACCACAATGAGTACCAGCTTACACCTGTCAGAGTGGCTAACAGTAACAACTCAGGCAACAACAGATGTTGGCAAAGATGTGGAAAAAGAGGATGTCTTTTGCACTGTTGGTGGGAATGCAAGCTGGTGCAGCCACTCTGGAAAACAGTATGGAGGTTCCTCAAAAACTAAAAATAGAATCACCCTATGACCCAGCAATTGCACTACTAGGCATTTATCCACGGGATACAGATGTGCTATTTCGAAGGGACACATGCACCCCCATGTTTATAGCAGCACTATCAACAATAGCCAAAATATGGAAAGAGCTCAAATGTCAAAGATGGGTGAATGGATAAAGAAGAAGTTGTATGTGTATACAATGGAGTATTACTCGACAATCAAAAAGAATGAAATCTTGCCATTTGCAACTACATGGATGGAACTGGAGGGTATGATGCTAAGTGAAATTAGTAAGAGAAAGATAAAAATCATATGACTTCACTCATATGAGGACTTTAAGAGACAAAACAGATGAACACAAGGGAAGGGAAACAAAAATAATATAAAAACAGGGAGGCAGACAAAACAGAAGAGACTCATAAATATGGAGAACAAACTGAGGGTTGCTGGAGGGGTTGTGGGACAGGGGATGGGCTAAATGGGTAAGGAGCATTAAGGAATCTACTCCTGAAATCATTGATGCAGTATATGCTAACTAATTTGGATGTAAATTTTAAAAAAGAAAAAAGAAAATTAAAAAAAAAAAGAAACACTAAAAGGAGTGCTTGAAGGATATTAGTGAAATGAAAGGACACCAAACAATATTGCCAATCTACATGAAGAAATAAAGATAACTATTAAAGACATCTACACAGGTACACATAAAAGAATAACTGTATCTCTGTAACTCTGTTTCCTTCTGTGTGACTAAAATACAATGAACCCAAGTTGATGGGTACACTATGTATAAAGATGTAATTTTTATAACATTAAAAACACAAAGAAAATTTTGAGGACTTGCACTTTCCAATTTTGAAAGTTATTACAATGCAACAGTAATCAAAACTATGTGGTTTTGGCATAAGGATAGAAATAAAGATAGAATAAAATTGAAAGTTCAAAAATAAACCTATGCATTTATAGGCAATCTATTTTCAACAAGGGTGCCAAAAAAATTCAATGGAGGAAAAAGAATAGTCTTTTCAACCACTGGTACTGAGACAACTGGTATCTACATGCAAAAGAATGAAACTGGATCCAAACTCCACACCATATACAAAACTTAAAGTGTATCAAAGACCTAAATATAAGAGGCAAAACTACAAAAGTCTTAGAAGAAAACATATCTGTAAATCTTTGTGACGTTTGATTAGGCAACAGATTATCTGATATAATGCTTTATAGTACAAACAAACAAAAAAAATAAGATTAATTGAACTGTATCACATTAAAAACATTTATGCTTAAAAGTATCATGAAAGTGAAGTGACCACCTGTAGAGTAAGAGAAAAATTTTTAAAATGTCTAGTATCCAGAATGTATAAGCAGTTCAACATATAACTTGAAAGGATAATAACTCTATTAAAATGGGCAAAATATTTTCATAGACATTCTCAAAAAGAAAAAAGAAAAAAATAACCAGTAAACACATGAAAAGACGTTCAGTTCCTATAGTTACTAGGAAATAGGAAATCAAAACAACAGTTAGGTATTATTTCACAGCCACTTAAAAGTTTATAAAAAAGATGGGGAATAACTAGTGTTGTCAAAAAAAAAAAAGGAAAAATTGGAACCATCATACATAGAATGCAAGCACTCACAACCATTTTGGAAAATAGTTTGTAAGTTCCTTATTCCTTAAAATGTTAAACAAAATGCTATCATAACATCTAGTAACTTCATTTCTAGGTATACACTCAAGGAAAAGGAATAATTATGTACACACAAAAACTTGTACATGAAAGTCATAGCAGCATTATTCATAGTAGCAAAAAAAAATGGAAGCAACCTAAATGTCCACCTATAGATGAATTCATAAAAAAGTGGTATATCCATACAATGGAATGTTATTTAGTGGTAAAAGGAATGAAATATATGCCTTGAAAACAGTGTGCTAAATGTAAGAAGCTATACACAAAGCTATATACTGGATGATTCTATTTATATGAAATATCCAGAAATGGCAAACCCATATAAGTAGAAAGTAGAATAGTGTTCAGGGGTTAGGGTTGGAAGTTGAGTAGTAACTAATAAAAGATGAGGTTTTTTTTTTTTCTTGACATAATGAAAATATTCTGGAATTAGTGGCCATGTTTGCACGACCTTGTGATTTTAGTAAAATAAATGAATTATACACTTTAAAAGAGTGAATATTATGTTATATGGTTTACATCATAATAAAAACATACTGAAAATTCATGAACAAAATATTAGCAAGCAGAATTCACCAGTACATTTTAAGAAACATGCATCCAGATCAATGGGATTTATTGTAGGAATGAAAGATGGTTTACCATTTGGAAACCTATTAAAATAAGTGATCATAGGGCACCTGGGTGGCTCAGTTGGTTAAGCACCCATCTTTGGCTCAGGTCATCATCTTGCAGATTGCAAGTTTGAGCCCCATATTGAGCTCTGTGCTGACAGCTCAGAGCCTGGAGCCTGACAGACACAGATTCTGTGTCTCCTTCTCTCTCTGTCCCTCTCCCATTTGCACTATGTCTCTGTCTTTCTCAAGAATAATAAATTAACATTAAAAAATTAAAAAAAAAACAAATAAGTGATCATAGTAATTGACTAAAGGAAAAAACTATATGCCTATCTTCATAGATGCTGAAAATGCATTTGACAAAATTCAATGACAAGTTTCAATTTTAGAAACTCAATAAGAGTAAGTCAATACTTCTTTAACATGATTAACTGTAGTTATCTCAGCCCAAAAATTTAATATCATGGGGAAACATAGTGATCATTATCAATCAAATCAAGAAGCTTGGCGTGTCCACTTTCCCCACTATTATTTAACACTTTACTGCAGACAACAGCTAATGTAATAAGATAAGGGACACTCAAGTATAAATATTGGAAAAAAGAAGAAAGCACTATCATTCTTTGCAGATGATATAATTGTGTAACTGAAATACACAAGAGCATCAACTGAGATTACTACTGCAAGCAAACAAGAGTTCTGTAAGGTAAAGTAAATATTAGCACACACAAATAACTAAAATTTATATTCTAAAAAATTACAATAGCAAAACTATTTTTAATTTTATTTGTTTATTTTGAGATAGGCAGAGAGCACAAGCAGGGGAGGGGCAGAGAGAGAGAGGGAGAGAGAGAATCTCAAGCAGGTTCCATGCTCTCCACGGAGAGTCTAATGCAGGGCTTGAACTCATGAACCATGAGCTCATGACCCGAGCTGAAACCAAGAATTGGATGTTTAATTTTTTTAATGTTTATTTATTTTTGAGAGAGGGAGAGAGAGACGGAGTGTAAGAAAGGGAGGGGCAGAGAAAGAGGGAGACACAGAATTTGAAGCAAGCTCCAAGCTCTGAGCTGTCAGCATAGAGCCCAATGTAGGCATTGAACTCACGAAACATGAGATAATGACCTGAGTGGAAATCAGATCCTTAACAGACTGAGCCACCCAGGCACCCCTACAATAGCAACACTACAATAAAATTCTTAGGTATAAACTTATATAATGCCTATGTAAAGATAATTTTTAAAATAGATCCAGTTTATTTCTTAGAACAGAATTGTTTACTTCCTTAATTAAATTTTATTACCAATAACTTTTCTTTTTTACTTTTAATTGTGGTAATGTGCATAAAATTTATCATCTAACCCTTTAAAATTTTTTTTAAATTTACATTACATCTCCAGAATCTATTTATCTTATAAATGGAAATTTGTCCACTTGACTTCCTTCATCCATTTTGCCCACCTTCAACCCTCTGCCTCTTGCAATCACCAATCTGTTCTCTGCATCTGTGAGTTCAATTTTTTTAATAGATTCCAGATGTAAGTGAGAAGATACAGCATTTTTTCTTTCTCTGTCTAGCTTACTTCACCACCTGACCCATTTTTAAGTGTGTTCTGTAGTGTTAGAGAAAACTTGAACACTAAAAAGAATACAGGAACACATGAAGAGGTCTGTTATGTTCCTATGTAGAAAGAGTCAATGTTACACACACACACGGAGGAGGATTTATATAATTATATAATATATAATATACAATATATAATATATATATATTTTTTTCTCTTCCAAGAAAATTTATAAATACAGTGTGTTCCCAATAAGAATACTAACAGGTTATTACTTTAATCTGGAATTAGAGAAGCTGATTCTAAAATTCATATGGAAAAATATACAGGCAAAAAATCAAATAAAATTCTGAAATAGAAAAACAATGAGGTTGTAATTTGAATCTGGCCCCCTCACCACTCACCAGACATCTTCCTCAGTTGTGATAAACTGCTTATAAAGTTTTTGTTGTTCCCCTTTGATATCTGCCTTCCATTATATCACCCCTCTTTCTATCAGTCAAATCTGAGTCCCAACTTTAGAGAATTATTTTCCTTTTCCATGAGAGCCCTGAATAAATTTGTATCAGGGAACATGCTTGAATATCTGTTTAAGAGTCCCTAAATATTGCATGACAGGAAGTCTTTATCTATCCAGGGCAAAGAGAAAATTTCATAGAATGTTGCTTACTGTCACAGGCTACCCTAGTCAAGTTTAACTCTGACATTATAAAGCTATTAATAAACCTTAAGAATCAAGAGGGAACAAAGAGAAATGCAAGACACTTCTACTACCATGAACCAGCATCCTGTAAGCATCACTTGGTCTTTTACTTTGGGAAATACTCCACCATCATTTATCATTCAATATCATCTATCTACTGGACAAAAGGCTCTCCAAAATCAGATACAGAAATCTTCAATATTTAAAAGGATTTGCACCTGTGTCTGTGTTTTTTTTTATGTATAGGATAGGCTTTAGATCTTTTCCACAATTACTCCTGTGAAAAATATAGTCAACTGTCTTAATGAGCCTCATGCTCATCATTCATATTGAATTGTTATGTGTTAACTACAAAAAATAATAGGTTCTTATTTCAATGAGTGAAGGGATTTGAATGTGTATAGAAGGTAATAGTCTAAAGTAAGGCTTTTGTAAATGTACTTACATGTATATTTTTCTCTGTAGATGTAATTAAGCTGTTAAGAAGAAATATTTTTCCTTAATGTATCTATTAGCAAAATGTTAATGCATCTCTCAAGATATTTTTTCTGGTTACTTCATACACAGTTTAGGTTAAAGGAGAAAAAAAACAATAGATTAATTTTAAAT
Source organism: Panthera uncia (assembly GCF_023721935.1). Classification (NCBI taxonomy): domain Eukaryota; kingdom Metazoa; phylum Chordata; class Mammalia; order Carnivora; family Felidae; genus Panthera; species Panthera uncia. The sequence continues at coordinate 74,933,423 of NC_064817.1, forward strand.
GAAAGATTCAGTTAAAGTAGATGTATCTAAAATTAAGAATGAAAGGTGTCATATACAAATATATGACATAAATATACGTATGACTATTAGAATCAACTTTGGTAACGTCTATAGCCTGAAAATAATTCTACCTAGTCTCTTTCTTTCTTTCTTTCTTTCTTTCTTTCCTTTCTTTCTTTTCTTTCTTTCTTTCTTTCTTTCTTTCTTTCTTTCTTTCTTTCTTTCTTTCTTTCATTTTCTCTTATCTATTCTACTTCTCCTTCCCGCTTTGAATTGAAATTTGGAAAGCTCAACACAGGAAGAGATTCTTAGATAAGGTTAGGAATGTAATAGGTATTACCTGGAGCTTCCTTCAGTAGAATGTTTTACTAGACCTTGACAGTAAGATGATAATTGCACTACGTTACCTTTACTACTTCTCTATCTGTGATCACAAGCTGATATTTTACAAAATTGTTTATTATTGAATGATCAATCTAATAATTCAATTTCATTCTTAAGGTGACTAAAAACACTGTACTGTTCTCAATTTTTTTCATGATTGCCTCACAGCATAATCAAACAAGTTGATATATAGTAAAGTAATAAAAGATTGCCCAAACACTGTTAGTAATGTTCTGTGAATCATGTCTCCACTGTAAACAAATTCTACTGTCATTTGCTATGAAAATACAAACACACACACACACACACACACACACACAATGTGTGCTTCTATTTAAAAAATTGCCATCATATATTTGAGACTATGGTTTCCAATATTCTTTTATGTCATGTAGATATGCTTTTTATAATGGCCACCTCTTTCATGCTTTGTAGCTGAATCTCCTGCTGACCTCTTTTGTCTTTGATGATCAAATACAGACTTTCATTTTTTTAATGTCTATTTATTTTTGAGAGGGAGAGAGAGAGAGAGAGAGAGAGAGAGAGAATGAGTATGGGAGGGACAGCGAGAGAGGGAGACACAGAATCAAAACCAGGCTCCAGGCTCTGAGCTATCAGCACAGAGCCCAACACGGGACGCAAACCCATGAACCGTGATATCATGACCTAAGCTGAAGCCGGACGCTTAACTGACTGAGCCACCAAGGTGCCCCCAGACTTTCATTTTGTTGTGTAGTTCCATTTGTCTTTTTTTTAATACTGTCATATGAAACACCTAAATACTCTTTATCTACTTGAATTTTCTGATACTTATAAATCTTTGGACTTTGGTCTGAGACTTAAAAGAGTTTCCTTCTAAAATCCAAACGAAAATCTATCAGAATATTTTGTTAGGCTCTCACTACACAACCAAAACAGAAAAGAGATAGATCATAGTTACATCAAGAAAAAATAAACATACAGGTTAATTATAATATTTCACTAAACTTCTAAGAAAATTGTATCCTATTGTGTGAAAACCAAAGAGATGTAATAACACACAAGCCTCATAACTTCTGAAACTATATTTTTATTTCCCCTCTTTTTATGAAATAGTAAAACTACATTAATAAAGGTTCCCAGGCATATGTGTATTAAAAAATATAAAAATAGTAAGTACATATATAAGAAATGTGTAACAAGTATATTAAACAAGCATGAATTGTTGGGTATAATAAATAAACAACACAATTGCACTACCTCATTAATGTTTATTCAGAAGGAGGAAATTCTTTCTTTATTATGGTTAAATTTTCAAATGTCCCATGACACAGAAAACCTTCCAGTCATTTTTAGTGGCAAAAATCAAAATTGTATATTGTCCCCTAATGAGATATAAATATGGTATGGGAGAAAATGCAGAAGACTTTTAAAAAAATTTTAAATGCTTATTTATTTTTAGAGAGAGAGAAAGAGCATGTGTGAGCAGGGGAGGGTCAGAGAGAGAGGGAGAGAGAGAATCCCAAACAGGCTCAATGCTGTCACAGGGATAGAGTGTCAAACTTGCAAACTGTGAAATCATGACCTAAGCCAAAATGGAGAGTCAGATGCTTAACTGACTGAGCCACCCAGGCACCCCCAAAATGCAGAACTCTTATTGTTACCTTTTTAATTTTGTATTAGTATGAACTTATTATTTCTTCAAAACTGTATTTCTCTGTAGTATCTACTAAATCCTAGAAGCAAAACCACCCCAGTAATAATGAGTATTCAAGTACCCAGATCTTGGTTTCTTAATACCATTCTCCATCAAAGAAAATGTATCTCCTTGCAGAAATTAACCAATTCCTGGTCTGGAGCACACAAATCACAGGATAAACCTGTATAAGAACATTGTTTTCTGCTATAAAGCAATGAAGTTTTCAAAGAATAGTGGAAGTATATAAAAATAAAGTTCACACAGGCCATATCTAGAATAATTTCAGCCTGATCATGTATTATAATATATTAAATAAAAGAGAATTCAAGAGGTGCCTGGGTGGCTCAGTCGGTTAACCATCAGACTTCAGCTCAGGTCATAATCTTGCTGTCCATGGGTTTGAGCCCCCATGTTGGCTTAAAGCCAACTTCACTCATATGTGGAGCTCGAGAAACTTAACAGAATACCATGGGGGAAGTAAAGGGGAAAAATAGTTTCAAACAGAGAAGGAGGAAAACCATAATAGACTCTTAAATACAGAGAACAAACTGAGGTTTTATGGGGAGTGAGGGGATGAGGGAAATGGGTAATGGGCATTGAGGAGGGCACTTGTTGGGGTAAGCACTGAGTTTTGTACATAAGTGATGCATCACATGAATTTACCGCCCCCCAAAACCAAGAGCACAGTGTATATACACTGTATGTTAGCTAACTTGAAAATAAATTATATTTTAAAAAGCTCAATCAATTCCCTACATTTCAAATATTAAAAAATCAACGTAGATAATTTTCCTCTTTAAATGGAAAGCTATTCACTACGTGTAGTAGACTGGGGATGGAGGGGGAAACAACTTTCAGAGTAAAATAAATGATATGAACTCATTTATGTAAAATACATACATATTTCCACATGTTGTATGCATAATAAATATCTCAAATAATGTTATGAGTAGTTTTCTCTAATTGTAGACTTTCAGATGGTTATTTCTTTCTCTGTATTATTTGAATTTTTGTGATATATAAATATTTTCAGAAGCAATATAAAGGTCAAAAAATTTAAGAAACTATATAAATTATTTAGAAGTCAATTGGTAATTAAAAAAATAACATTTATTTATGTTTGAGAGACATATCATGAGCAGGAGATGGGCAGATAGGGAGGAAGACACAGAATAAAGGTAGGCTCTAAGCTCTGAGCTGTCAGCACAGAGCCTGACATGGGACTCTAACTCATGAACTGTGAGATCATGTCCTGAGCCAAAGTTGGACGCTTAATATACTGAGCCACCCAGGCATCCCTCAATTGGTAATTTAAGGAGCACTTTTATTTTTATTTTTATTTAAATATTGCAAATTATTTTATTTTAAATTAAGAAATCAATTTTTAGCAGTTTTAGGTTTACAGAAAAATTAAACAAAAAGTAGTATTCTCATATGATCCTCAACCTCCCTCATTTCCAATACTAATATCTTTCATTAACATTGTACATTTCTCACAATTAATAAGCCAATATTGAAACACTATTATTAACTAAAGCCCAGAGTTTACTTCAAGGTTTACTATTTGTGTTGTATGTGCTTTGAGTTTTGACACATGTATAATAACATTTATTCACTATTATAGTATCATATAGAATAATTTCACTGCACTATACATACTCTGTACTACACCTAGTCATTTTTTCCTCTCCCCTGGAACCCTTAGGAAACACTGATCTTTTTTCAGTCTCCATAGATTTGCCTTTCCCAAAATGTCAGAAATGTGAATGAACCACCTTTGAAATGAATCCTTCAAACCCAGTCAAGACTTTATGTGGCTATAGACATGGTGACATCTTGACTTTAACCTCATGAGAGACATTGAGCCAAAAAGATCCAATTAAAGCACTTCTATATTTCTGGCTCAAAAAGACAATGGGTGTTATTATTTAAGCTGCTAAATTTTAGTGTTATTTTGGTGTAAAGTTCTGGTATAATTTGTTATGCAGCTATAGATTACTACATCATGATCCATAGCCTTTAGTGTACTTTGAACTTTGTTCCTTTCTTTTCTTAGATTTGTCCCATTCTCCCAATATTTTAGTACATACACTGGTCCTTCAAGGTAATTGAACATTCTTAATATCTTGGTTTTCAGTTGATTTCTGCTCACCTATAAGTCATTAAATCCTGGCACCCATAATTTTTGAGTCAATATGGACCAAATACAGTAAATAGAATTGACTGTATTCTTCTACCAGTGAGTAGGCTCTTCCTACTCTATCCTGGTATCTTTTATGGCTTGGATGAAATCTTCAGATTACTCTCCTCAACTCTTATCATGTTTACATGGGTCACATCCTTAGGAATTGGAATCTCTCTAGTTTGCTGAACTGAATAGAACTCTGGTTTTAACCCAATTTGCTTAGCTGGATCACAGCATCTTAAATCTGAGTTTGAATCCCAGCTCTACCACTCATTGTATGATATTCTGAGTAAGTGATTTAATTTTTCTGAACTGTTTTTTTCAATTCGACAAATAGGTCTTAATTTACAGAGTTGTCAGGAGAAAATAAGGTCATATATGTCAAGTTCTTAGCCCAGTGTGTGGTTCACAAAGGGCACTCACATATTAATTCTTTTTCCTTCATTGTAATGTGTTTCTCTAGAAAATGAATCTTTCTTGTGTCATTCATATCTGTTATATGGCCACCCATTTGACTATAAATGTTGCACTTCCAAAAAGCTCAAGCTATGGGACCCTTCCTCCAGACTAACTCTCCTTGGATACTAATTTCAGTCTATATAATATCTGAATTCAGCACTTCCTTTTGAATTTTATGATCTTAAGTCAATAGTGTGCTTTGTATGAAAGACAGTATTCTCGTCTTCTCCATCTGTGTCACTGACCATCCTTGGGATTCCCAAAATGTAGTCATTTTTTTCTGTTTTGTCACAGCTTGGGGTTTTACTGAGTATAATTTAAAAAGTAAATATTTTTTTATGCTGGTATTACACATGTTGTTTTATCTGACAAAAATCTTTTTCTATGGGAAATAGCCTATTCCCTATTCCACGTAATTCTAATAGGGCTGTCACTGACAGAACTGTTCCCCTGACCATATGGTAAGTTTGTGACCCAAGGTAGGATTATTACAGTTTCCTTCTTGATAATTTTGTTTTTGAATGGTGATACGTAAAAATGAAGACAATTGGCTTGAAAAGATCTGATGAGAGTATACTGCTGAGATGGTGCTAGAATAACTAAAACTGAAGTATTTAGAACTTCACTGGGTCCTTTTCTTCATGAGGTTTGATTTCTCTATTCCTCCTTTGCTTTTGTGAGGGACACAGTATGCATCCAATAATTATTTTCTTCTTTATTGGTGTAGTCAGAGTAGTTTTTAAATTGTTATTTAAATTCAGGCTAGTTAACAGGGAGTGTAGTATTGGTTTCAGGAGTAGAATTTAATGATTCATCACTTACATATAATAACCTGTGTTCATCCCAACAAGTGCCCTCTTTAATGCCCATCACCCATTTAGCCCATTGTCCCAACAATCTCCCCTCCAGCCACCATCAGTTCTCTATATTTAAGCTCCTCTTATGGTTTTCCTCCCTCTCTGTTTTATCTTATTTTTCCTTCCCTTTCCCTATGTTCATCTCTTTTCTTAAATTCAAAGTATGAGTGAAATCATATTGTATTTGTCATTCTGTGACTGACTTGCTGCATTTAGCATAATACACTCTATTTGTATCCACATCATTGCATATGGCAAGATTTCGTTTTTTTGATGGCTGAGTAATATTCCATTGTGTGTGTGTGTGTGTGTGTGTGTGTGTGTATCATATCTTTTTTTATCCATTCATCAACAAATGTACATTTGGGCTTTCTCCATTGTCTGGCTATCATTGATAATGCTGCTATAAACGTTGGGGTGCATGTACCCCTTTGTATCTGTATTTGTGAATCTTTTGGATAAATACATAGTAGTGCAATTGCTGGATCGTATGGTAGTTCTATTTTTAACTCTTTGAGGAACCTCCATGCTACTTTCCAGAGTGGCTGCACCATTTTTCATTCACACCAACTGTACAAAAGATTTCCCTTTCTCCGCATCCTTGCCAACATCTATTGTTTCCTGAGTTGTAAATTTTCACCATTCTGACAGTTGTGAGGTGGTGTCTCATTCTGGTTTTGATTTGTATTTTCCTGGTGATGAGTGATATGGAGCAACTTTTCATGTGTCTGTTAGCCATCTGAATGTTTTCCTTGGAAAATATCTGTTTATGTCTTCTGCCATTTTTCACTGCATTATTTGTTTTTGGGTATTGAGTTTGATAAGTTCTTTATAGATTTAGATACTAACCCTTTATCAGTTATGTTATTTGTAAATATAGTCTCCCAATCAGTCAGTTCCTGTTTAGTTTTGTTGATTGTTTCCTTCACTGTGCAGAAGCTCCTTACCGTGATGAAGTCCCAGTACTTCATTTTTGCTTTTGTTTCCCTTGCCTCTGGAGTAGGGTCCAGTTGGACTTGCTATGGCCGAGGTCAAAGAGGTTGTGGCCTGTGCTCTCCTCTAGGATTGTGATGGTTTCCTGTCTCACATTTAAGTCTTTTGTTCATTTTGAATTTATTTTTGTGTATGCTGTACAAGAGTGGTCCAGGTTCATCCTTCTGCATGTGGCTGTCCAGTGTTCCCAACACCTTTTGCTGAAGAGACTTTTTTTCTGTTTTTTTAAGTTTATTTATTTTGAGAAAGAGAGAAACAACACATGAGCAGGGGAAGGGCAGAGTGAGAGAGAGAGAATCCCAAGCGGGTTCCTCACTGTTAGTACAGTGCCTTGTGTGGGGCTCAAAATCATGAACTGTGAGATCATGACCTGAGCCGAAGTCAAGAGCCAAACACCTAAACTACTGGGCCACCAAGATGTCCTGAGAATATCTTTTTTTACACTGAATATTACCTGTGAGTCCATCTTGGGTTCTCTATTATGTTCCTAAGATCTATGTGTCTGTTTTTGTGCCACTCACTACCTTACTATCTTGATGATTACAGCTTTGTAATACAGCTTAAAGTCTGGCATTGTGATGCCTCCAGCTTTTGTTTTTGTTTTTGTTTTTGTTTTTGTTTTTGTTATCAACATGAGTTTTGCTTCTTGTGGTCTTTTGGGGATCCATACAAACTTTATGATTGTTCTAGCTCTGTAAAAAATGCTGGTGTTATATTGATAGGTATTGCATTGGATATGTAGATTGCTTTGGGTAGTATAGAAATTTTAACAATATTTGCTCTTCCAATGCATGAGCATGGAATGTTTTTCCATTTCTTTGTGTCTTCTTCAATTTCTTTCATAAGCATTGTATAGTTTACAGAGTACAGATATTTTACTTCTTTGATTAGGTTTATTCTTAGGTATCTTATGGTTTTGGGTGTAATTGTAAATGGGATCAATTCCGTGATTTCTCTTTCTGTTACTTAATTATTGGTTTATAGAAATGCAACCAATTTCTGTGCTTTGATTTTATACCCTGCAACTTTGCTGAATTCATGCATCAGTTCTACAAATTTTTTGTTGGAGTCTTTCTTGTTTTCCACCTAGAATACCCCCTCATCTTTGAAGAAAGAAAGTTTGACTTCTCTTTTGTTGATTTTGATACCTTATATTTATTTTTGCTGTCTGATTGCTGAGACTAGGACTTCCAATGCTATGTTGAACAACAGTGGTGAGAGTGGACATCCCTGTTGTGTTCCTAACCTTAGGATTAGGTCAGTTTTTCTGAGAGTTTTCTGGATTGAGGATCATATTAGCTGTACATCTTTCATATATATGGCTTTTATGATGTTGAGGTATGTTCCTTCTATCCCTACTTTGTTGGGGGATTTTATCAAGAATGGATGCTATCTTTTGGTAATGCTTTTTCTGCATCCATTGAGAATATCATATAGTTCTTATCCTTTCTTTATTAATGTGGTGTATCATGTGATTGATTTGGAGATATCCTGCAGTCCAGGAATAAATCTCATTTGATTGCAGTGAGTGATTTTTTAAATGTATTGTTAGATTCAATTTGCTAGTAAGTTATTGAGACTTTTGTAACCATGTTTATCAGGGAAATTGGTCTGTAATTCCACTTTTTAATGGGGTCTTTGTCTGGTTTTGGAATCAAAGTAATGCAGGCCTCATAGAATGAGTTTGGAAGCTTTCTTTACATTTTTATTTTTTTGGAACAGTTTCAAAGGAATAGATATTAATTACTCTATTAATGTTTGGTAGAATACCCCTGTGAAGCCTTCTGGTCCTGAACTCTTGTTTGTTGGGGAATTTTTGATTACTGATTCAGTTAACTTACTGGTTATGGGTTTGTTCAAATTTTCTATTTCTTTCTGTTTCAGGTTTTTTTAGTTTATATGTTTCTAAGGAATTTATCCATTTCTTCTGGATTGCCCAATTTGTTGGCATATAATTGCTCATAATATTCTCTTATAAATGTTCATATTTCAGTGGTGTTGTTTGTAATCTCTCCTCTTTAATTGTGCTTTTATTTATTTAGGTCCTTTTCTTTTTCTTTTTAATCAATCTGGCTAAGTGTTTATCAATTTTATTAATTCTTTCAAAGAACTAATTCCTAGATTCTTTGATCTGTTCTACTAATTTTTTTGATTTCTATATCATTGATTTCTGCTCTAATCTTAGTTGCCTTCTACTGTTTTTGTAGTTTATTTCCTTTTTTTCCTGTTCCTTTAGGTATAAGCTTAGGTATTGTATTTGAGACCTCTCTTCCTTCTTTAGGAAGGCCTGAATTGGTATATACTTCCCTCTTATGACCGCATTTGCTGCATCCCAAAAGTTTTGAACTGTCATGTTTTCATTTTCATTGGCTTCGATGCAATTTTATTTCCTCTTTAATTTCTTGGTTAATCCATTTATTTAAAACTTTTTAATATTTATCTGTTTTTGAGGAGAGAGAGCGGGGAGAGGCAGAGAGAGACACACACAGAATCAAAGAAGACTACAGGCTCTGAGATGTCAGCACAGAGCCTGACACAGGGCTCAAACTCATGAGCCATGAGAACATGTCCTGAGCTGAAGTCAGATGCTTAACAAACTAAGGCATCCAGGTGCCACTCCCATTCATTATCTGGTAGGATATTCTGTAATCTCCAAGTATTTTTGGTCTTTCCAAATTTTTTCTTGTGATTGACTGAAAGATTAATAGCATTGAGGTCTGAAAATATGTATGGCATGATATCAATTATTTTTTGTACTTGATGAGGGCTGATTTGTGACCCAGAATGTAATATATTGTGGAGAATCTGCCATGTGCACTCCAAAAGAATTGTTTTCTGCTGCTTTAGGATAAAATGCTCTGTATATATCTGTTAAGTCTAGCTGGTCCACTGTGTCATGCAAAGTTATTGTTCCTTCATTGATTTTCTACTTCAGTGATCTGTCCTTTGCTGTAAGTGGGGTATTTGAGCCCTTACTATTATTGTATTATTACAAATTTATTTCCTTATATTTGTTATTAAGTGGCTTACATATTTGGGTGCCTCCAAGTTGGGGGAATAAATATTTACAATTGTTAGCTCTTCTTGATGGATAGACCACTGAATTCTGATATAATGGACTTCTTCATCTCTTTATTTTAAAATCTAGTTTATCTGATATAATACAGCTACTCACTTTCAATCTGCAAGTGTTTTTAGGTCTAAAATGAGTCTCTTGTAGGCAGCATAGAGACGAAACTTGTTGGTTTTTTTTATCAATTCTGATACCCTATATCTTTTGATTGGAACATTTAATCCATTTACATTGAGTGATTTTGATAGATATGAATTTAGTGTCATGGTGTTGCCTGTAGAATTGGTGTTTATGGTAATGTTCTCTGGTCCTTACCAGTGTTTGTTCCTTTTTTTTTCTGCCCTCAAAGTGTCTCCATTAAAATTTCTTGCTGGGCTGGTTTAGTGGTCACAAACTCCTTTAGTTTTTGTTTATCTGGGAAACTCCTTATCTCTCCTTTTATTTTGAATGACAAAATTACTGGATAAAAAATTCTTGCTACATACTTTTCACATTCATGTCATTGAATATATCCTGCCACTCTTATATCTCCTGCCAAGTTTCTGTGGACAGATCTACTGTGAACCTGATCTGTCTTCCCTTGTAGATTAAAGACAATGTTTCCCCTTGTTGCTTTCAGGATTCTTTCCATGCCTGTGTATTTTGTGAATTTGACTATCATATGCTTTATTGATGGCCAGCTTTTGTTGAATTTAATGGGAGTTCTGTGTGTTTCTTGGATTTTGATATCTGTATCTTTCCCCAGATTAAAGAAGTTTTCCCAAGATTAGGGAAGTTTGCTTACATAAACATTCTGCCCCTTTTTTCTGTCTCTTCATCTTCTGGGACTCCTATTATATGAATGTTATCCCTTTTTAATAAGTCGCTGAGTTCCTTAAGTCTTGCTTCATGATCCAAGATTTTTGTTTCCCTCTCTGTTTTTACCTTCATTAATTTCCATAATTTTATCTTATTTATTTATTTATTTATTTTTTACATTGATTTATTTTTGAGAGACAGAGAGAGACAGAACATAAGTGGGGAGGTGCAGAGAGAGAAGGAGACACAGAATCCAAAGCAGGCTCCAGGCTCTGAGCTGTCAGCACAGAACCAATGCAGGGCTCGAACTCACAAACTAAGGTCATGACCTCAGCCGAAGTCACACGTCAAGCAACTGCGCCACCCAGGCCCTCCCATAATTTTATCTTCTGTTTAATTGTTTTGCTCCTCTGCTTCATACCTCCTCACTGTCATGGCATCCATTCAAGTTGGCATCTTGGTCATAAGCATTTTTAATTTTGATGTGGGTAGATTTTAGTTTAGTTGTTTTTTTTTTAATCTCTGTGAAAAGGGATTCTCTGGTTCCTTCCATGTATTTTTCAAGCCGAGATAGTATCCTTATAATCTTGGCTTCCTATTCTGCTTCATATATTTTACCTATATCTATATTGATTACATCTCTGGCCATGACTTCTACTGCCTGTTCTTTCTTTTGGGGTGAACCTCTCAGGGTCATCATTTTGCACAGAAAATAAAAGAAAGCAAGAAAGGAAAAAAAAAAGAAAAGACAAAGACAAAGAAGAAGAAAAGAAACAAAAGGAAAAAAACAAAACAAAGAAAAACTAGGTCCTGGATGTGTTTTGGTCTGCTTGTTAAAATAATCTAGATCCAAAAATAAAATAAAATATAATAAAATATAATATAATAAAAACAAACAATAAAATAAAATAATATGTGTATATAAAAAGTAGATATAAACATAATAATAGTAATACAAAAAGTATTTAAAAATGAGAAAATAAATTTAAAAAATAATAAAGAATGAAAGTAAAATGGAAGTTACAGCCTACTTTGTCTAGAGCTGAAATTTTCAGTACTATGATTAGTAGACTTGGTACAAGGAAAGTATTTGTGCAGGTCTTCTGTGGGAAGGACCTGCTGTGCTGATTCTTGGGTTGACTTATTTTAGTGGAAATATGCCTACAGGGTGCAGTGTCGGGGCTTGGTGTGACTCCAGCCTCCAGTAGGAGGTGCTGTGTTTCTCTCTGAAGTCTGACTGTGCTGTTGGGTGTATGTGGGGGAGATGGCATTACCCAACCCTTTGACCACTGGGAGAGGATCTCGGGCTGTTACTGTGCAGGAGGTCCTCACAAAAAAGTATCTGAAGCTTTCATCAGATCCTATCCATAACCTGTCTGTGCCCCATAGTCAGCAAGCCCAGAGCCACAGTTCTCTTGTGTTTTATATCTGGCCCATGACTCAGATTCAATACTCCAAATCTTAAAGGGCCCAGCAAAATGCAGACCTTATCCCCTCCTCTTCAGGAGTGCATTGCAGCATGCCCTTCAACATTCTGTCCCAGAAAATTAGTTGCACAGCACACACACAGTGTCTGGAGTTTATTGTGGCACACAGCGAAAAACTGCCACCAGGTTACCTGCAGTCTACATGAGCCAATTTCCCCTCTTCCCTTCTGTCCCAGAAAAGCAGTCACATAAGGTGTGCAAAATGGCTGGAGTCTATTGTGGTGCCTGGCAAAAAGCATTAATGCAACTAGGGTATCTGCCATCTGCATCCTCCTCTGTTTGCTCCTGTTGAATGGTTGCTCAAGGGCTCCTGGCAGACCTTTTTTACTTAGAGAAGCAATAAACCCTCTTTTAAATGTATACCACAAAGGGGAATTATTTCTCCTAGTGCTACCCATGGGATCTTCACACCAGGGAGTCTTGCGAAAATCTTACATGTCACTCACTCCCCACCACTGCCTCCCTCTCTTCATGACCACTCTTTGGGAAAAGGGTTTCTTTCCCTCTGCTGAACTGCTGCTTTCCTCTCCCTAAATTCATGGCTCTGAACCTCACATCTGTTATGTTATCTTCCTACATTTGTTGCAGAATATTTTCTTAATCTTCAGGTAGATTTCCTAGTTGTCCAAAATGATTTGATATTGATCTACCTGTGTTCAAGGGATGAGGCAATCTCAGTGTCCCCCCACCACTCTGCCATCTAAACTCTTCCCCCAAGAGTTGTTTTTTAATGCTTACAGAATTTAATCTTGAAAGTCTGTTAGTTAATACACTCATTATAAAAAACATTAACAATCATTGTAAAAATTTTTGGAAAATATTTATTACTATGACTAATATACTGAAAATCACATATATTCGTACTCTCTGAGGGAGATCTTATGTTAAAATTTTGTACTGCAGTGTGTATTACTTCACGTAATATTATAAAAATTTTCTGTAACATTTCTATTCATGAATATGTTAAAGATTTCTTATTTCCCATTGTATGGATATGCCATGATTTACTTATTATTTCATTATCATTAGATTTGTAGTTTATTTCCAATTTTTGCTATTATGAACAGTGCTATAATTAAATCTCCACAAATAACGTTTTGTTTTATTGTGAATTATTACTACCTTATAGAGTGTTGATTGACCCCAATCCCAAGTAGAACTCCATTATATCTTGTAGACTTCCATCTAGATGTGGACATGTGACCAACTACTAAACATTGAAATTAAGCAGCAAATTCTCAGGGAGACTTCTGTAAAAGATTTTTAAAGGGTCAGAGTTGGAGGAGTCAAGATGGTGAAGCAGCATTGGAACCTTGAGCTTGTTTCATCCCTGAAACACAGATAGATCAGTACCAAACCATTTTGAACACCTAGGAAGTTGATCTAAGGAACCATTTTAAACACCTAGGAAGTTTATCTGAGGATTAACACAACAATCTGCATAACTTGAGCCACAGAACTCAGCAGGTATGCAGTGTAGAGAGGTGAACTGGGGGACAGAAAAGCCATGCAGGGGTAGCGAGCTGTTTTTGTAGAGAGAGAACAGAGAGAGAGAGACAGGGGGGAGAGTGCAGTGAATAGGCATCGTGCCAGAAAATTACTCTCCCAGAAAGTGGCTGGAGAGAAAGAGTGAAAACACTTGCAAGGGACTGAACAAGAAATCTTTTTACCAAAACTACTGATGGGGAGAAGAAAGAAGGTTTCAATACCACCAGGATTCTATAAACAGTGGAGAACAGAGTCTGAAGTTTTGGAGCTTAGCGCCTGGAAGTGCTCTGGTGATGAAGTAGGGCAAATACCCAACAGCAGGCAGTGGGGTCTGAAGGGTTCATGTGCCACACAGGGAGAAGCTGTTCTCCTGCTTGGAGTCCATTTGGTAGAGGCCATATGACCTCCACACAGGCAAAGGTCCCAGTGGACCTCAGAGAGCAGCCACGTTTGCTGGGTTTGGGACAAAGATACCAGAGTGTGGTGAAACCTGCTGCCAGCTGTGTGTTGTGATTTGCCATAATCTCTGAAACTCTGTCACTGCACGATTGCACAAATGTTTTCTGGGGCAAGCTATCACCTGGCCATTGCTCAGTGAGACCCTCCCCCAGAGAATTGGTGAGGGTCTAAGCCACAGGGGTGTCTCAAGTGTAGGGTTTGGAAACACACCACCATTTGAGATAAAACTCTGGAGGGAAGTGCCGCCTGTCAGACAGACAGCTTGGACATGGACAGGGTAAAGTTGGGGAGTGGACAGAAGCCTGAGACAAAGGAGGGGTGCCTGATCATGGATCAGTGAATGTGCAAAATTTCTGTGCCAGAGACTAGGGAGGTGGGCAAAGCCATTTCCACCTCTCCTGCCCATGCAAATGTGCATGTGGGCACATGTGTGCCACACTGATCCACCCCAGTAAGCTAAGCAGTACCACCTAGTGGAAAAAAGATCCATTACACCAAGCCCCACCCAACTGCACCCTCCAAGAACATCCCCCCAGAAGACCAGCACAAGTCACACCACCTGCTTAGTGTATGGAGTATGTAGTGCTTCATAGTTTCAGTTTGAGGGGAAAGTGGATGTAAGTTAATTTGGTTTTCATTCTGCTTGCTTGTTCATTTATTTGTTCTTTTTCTTCGCTTTTGTTTTCCTTAAATTGTTTTTCTTTTTCTTTCTTTCTTTTGTTTCTCTTTCTTGGATACAGAAGGAATAGGTTATTTTCTTTATTTTTCTTTATTTTTTATTTTTAAATTGTTAAATTCTATTTCATTTTCTTTATTTAATTTATTTTGTATTCTTTTTTAATTAAAAAAATTCAAACTCTTTTTTTCTTTCCTTTCCTTTTTTCCTTTGATTCTATCAAAATTTCAAGACTGAAACACACCTAGGATTTAGCTTCCTTTTTAAATTTTTGTTTTGTTTTTAATTTTTTAATTTCTAATTTTTTATTTTATTAGTTTTTCTTCAACCAAAATGAAAAAAAAATGAAGGAATTCACCTGGAAAGAAAAACAGGTAGAAATGACATTCAGGGACTTAACCAACACAGATATAAGTAAGATTTCTGATCGAGAATTTAGTACCACAATAATAAAAATATGAGGTGGAGTTTAAAACTAATAGAAGACACCTGAGAATACATTTCTGTGGAGATAAAAGAAATAAAACCTAGTTGAGCTGAAATTAAAAATGCTATAACAGAGATGCAATCTCAAACAGATGCCACGACATCAAGTATGGATGAATCAGACCAGCGAATTAGCTATATAGAAGATAAAACAATGGTGAATAGTGAAGCAGAAAAAAAGAGGGAAACAACAGCAAAAGAGCACACTACAAGACTTAGATAACTCAGTGGATTATTAAAAAGGAATAGCATTCAAATCATATGAGTCCCAGAAAATGAAGAGGGAGAAAAAGGGATAGAAGTTTTGTGTGACAAAATTATAGCAGAAAACTTTCTTAAGCTGAGGAATAACATAGACATGAATCTAAGAAACACAGAAAACTCCCATTAGATACAACAAAAACCAACCATCATCAAGAAATATCATAGTCAAGTTCACAAAATACAGACAAGGAAAAAAATTATGAAAGCAGCAAGGAATGAACATCCTTAACCAATAAGGGAAGACAGATAAGGTTTGCAGCAGACCTAGTCACAGAAACTTGGCACCAGAAAAGAGTGGCAGGATATATTCAATGTACTGAATTGGACAAATATTCAGCCAAGAATTCTCTATTCATTAAGGCTGCCATTCATAAAAGGAGAGATAAAGAGTTTTCCAGATGAACAAAAACTAAAGGAGTTTGTGACCACTAAAGCAGGCCTGGAAGAAATTTTAAGGGGTCTCTATAATGGAGAAAAGACAAACAAAATTTTAAAAAAAGACAAAAAGTAACAAAGACCAGAAAAGACCAGAGAACATCACCAGATATACCAACTCTACAGGCAACACAGCAGCATTAATTCATATTTCAGTACTCACTCTAAATGTAAATGGACGAAATGCTCCAATAAAAAAAACATAGGATATCACAATGGGTAAGAAAACAAGACTCATCTGTATGCTGCTTACAAGAGACTCATTTTAGATCTAAAGACACCTGCTGATTAAAATAAGGGAATAGAGAACCATCTATCATGCCAATGGCCATCAAGAGATAGCTGGAGTAGCAATACTTATCTCAGACAAAGTAGATTTTAAAATAAATACTATAACAAGACATGCAGAAGGGTATTATATCATAATTAAGTAGCTACACATGAAGAAGATCTAACAATTGTAAACATTTATGCCCCAAACCTGGTGACTCAAATATATAAATCAATTAATAACAAACATAAGAAAACTCATGAATAATAATACCATAATTATTCAACAACTTCAACATACCACTTACAGCAATGGACAGATCAGGTATGCAGGAAATCAACAAGGAAATTTTGGCTTTGAATGACACACTAGATAGGAAGGACTTAACAGATATGTTCAGAATATTTCTTCCTAAAGCAGCAGAATACACATTCTTCTCAAGTGCACCTGATACATTTTCCAGAATAGATCACATACTGGGTCACAAATCTGCCATCAACAAGTAGAAAAATATCAATATCATACCTTGCATATTTTCAGACCATAATACTATGAAACTCGAAATAAACCACAAGAAAATTTTTGAAAGACCATGATTATAGACTAAATAATATACTACTAAGAAATGAGTGGGTTAAACAAGAAATTAAAAGGGAAATTAAAAAGTACATGGAAGCCAATCCAAATGAAAACACGACAGTCCAAAACTTTTGGGTTGCAGCAAAGGTTGTCATAAGAGGGAAGTATATGGCAAAAATCCAAGCCTTCCTAAATAAGGAATAAAGGTCTCAAATACACGACCTAACCTTACACCTAAAAGAGCTGGGCTCTTTGGGCAAATAAAGCCCCAAACCAGCAGAAGATGGGAAATAATAGATTAGAATAGAAATCAATGATATCAAAAAAAGAAGTAGAACATATCAATGAAACCAGGAACCGGTTCTTTGAAAGATTTAACAAAATTGATGAACCCCTAGCCCGTCTGATAAAAAAGGATCCAAATGAATAAATTCACAAATGAAAGAAAAAAGATCACAACCAATACCACAGAAATACAAATAATAATAAGAGAATATTACAAACAATTATATTTCCACAAGTTGGGAAGTCTGGGAGAAATAGACAACTTCCTAGACACATAAAAACTACAAAAACTGAAACACGAGGAAATATCAAATTTGAACAGACCCATAACCAGTAAGGTAATTGAATTGGTAATCAAAAATCTTCCAATAAACAAGAGTCCAGGACCAGATGACTTTCCAAGGCAATTCTATTAAACATTTAAAGAATAGTTAACACCTATCTATTAGAAGCTGTTCCAAAAAATAGAAATTGGAAGAAAACTTCCATACTCATTCCGAGGCCAACATTACCTTCATTCCAAAACAAAAGACCCCATTGAAAAGGAGAACTAAAAACAAATTTCCCTGAGAAACCAGGATGCAAAATTCTCAAAAAGTTACTAGCAAATTGGATCCAACAATACATTAAAAGAATTATTCACCACAATCAAGTGGGACTTATTTCTGGGATGCAGGGTTGGTTCAATATCCACAAATCAATCAATTTGATACATCACATTAATAAAAGAAAGGATAAGAACCACATGATCCTCTCAAAAGATGCAGAAAAAAAAAAACATTTGACAAAATACATCATCCTTTCCTGATAAAAACCCTCAAGAAAGTAGGGATAAAAGGAACATACCTCAAGATCATAAAGGCCATATATGAAAGACCCATGGCTAATATTATCCTCAATGGGGAAAAACTAAGAGCTTTCCCCTTGAGATCAGGAACAAGACAGGGATGTCCACTCTCACCACTGTTATTCAACATAGTGTTGGAAGTCCTACCCTCAGCAATCCAACAACAAAAGGAAATAAAAACATCCAAATCAGCAAAGATGAAGTCAAGCTTTCACTCTTGAAGATGACATGATATTCTATTTGGAAAACTCAAAATCCTTCACCCAAAAACTGCTAGAATTTATACATGAATTCAGAAAAATAACAGGATATAAAATCAATGTACAGAAATCGGTAGCATTTCTATTTCTATACAGCCATAATGAAGCAGCAGAAACAGAAATCCAGGGATGGATCCCATTTATAATTACACCAAAACCCAAAAAATATTTAGGAATAAATCTAACCAAAGAGGTGAAAAATCTATGCACTGAAAACTATAGAAAGCTTATGAAAGAAATTGAAGAAGACACAAAAAAAATTGGAAATACATCCCATGCTCATTGGTTGGAGGAAAAATATGGTTAAAATGTTGATACTACACAAAGAAATCTATATATTCAATGTAGAATCAAAATATCAACCACAATTCTTCGCAGAGCTAGAACAAACAATCCTCAATTTTGTATGGAACCAGAAAAGATCCCAAATAGCCCAAACAATCCTGAAAAATAAAACCAAAGCTGGAGGCATCAAAATTGTGGGCTTCAAACTGTATTACAAAGCTGTAATCATCAATACAGTATGGTACTGGCACAAAAACAGACATATAGATCGATGTAACAGAATAGAGAACACAGAAATGGACCTACAGACATATGGCCAAGTAATCTTTGACAAAAGAGTATCCAATGGAAAAAAGTCTCTTCACCAAACGGTGTTGGGAAAACTGGACAGTAACATGCAGAAGAATGAGCCTGGACCACTTTCTTAAACCATACACAAAAATAAACTCAAAATTGATGAAAGTCCTAAACATAAGACAGGAAGCCATCAAAATCCTAGAGAAGGAAACAGGCAACAACCTCTTTGACCTGAGATGCAGCAAGTTCTTACTTGACATGTCTCTGAAGGAAAGGGAAACAAAAGCAAAAGTGAACTCTTGGGACTTCATCTAGTTAAAAATTTCCTGCACAGCAAAGATACAATTAGCAAAATTAAAAAACACAGGATTAAATGGGAGAAGATATTTGCAAATGACATATAAGATAAAGGGTTAGTATCCAAAATCTATAAGGAACTTATCAAACTCAACACCCAAAAACCAATCTAGTGAAGAAATGGGAAAAATCTATGTATAGAAACTTCCAATAAGACTTCCAGATGGCTAAAGGGCACAAGAAAAGTTGCTCAACATCACTCATCATCAGGGAAATACAACTGTAAACCACAATGAGATGTTACCTCACACCTGTCGAATGACTAAAAGTAACAACTCAGGGAACAGATGTTGGCAAGGATCCAGGGAAAGGAACCATTTTGCACTGCTAGTGAAAATGTAAACTGGTGCAACCACTCTGGAAAACAGTGTGGAGGTTCCACAAAAAGTAAAAAATACAGCTACTCCACAATCCAGCAATTATACTACTAGGTATTCATCTAAAGGATAAAAAAATGCTGAATCAAAGGGGCATGTGCACCCCAACATTTATCGCAGCACTATCAACAATAGCCACAATATGGAAAGAGCCCAGTGTCCATCAACTGATTAATGGATAATGATGTAAGATACACACACACACACACACACACACACACACACACAATGGAGTATCACTCGGAAATCAGTAAGCATGAAATGTTGCCATTTGCAGCAACATGGATGGAACTAGAGTATATTATGCTAAATGAGATAAGTCAGTCAGAGAAAGACAAATTTCCTATGATTTCACTCATATGTGGAATTTAAGAAACAAAATAGATGAACATAGGGCAAGGGAAGCAAAAATAAAACAGAGAGGGAGACAAACCATAAGAGACTTTTTAATACAGAGAACAAACTGAGGCTTGCTGGCAGGGTGTTGGGTTGGGGGATGGACTAAATGGATGATGGACATTAAAGAGAGTACTTATTGGGATGATCACTGGGTGTTATAGTTAATTGATGAATCACTAAATTATATTCCTGAAATCATTATTACACTATATGTTAAACAACTTGGATTTAAATTTTTAAAACAAAATCAGCAAAAATTAAATAAATAAAAATAAAAGGATTGGATTTCTGCTGGCATACTCCTTCATTTCTAAAACACACAATAATGATGATGATGATAATGTTGTTGTTAATGGAAGTGTAAAGGGCCTTTCTTTGCTAATTCCATTGTTCTGGAAGTTTTCTCATCATTCTGTCCTCTGCATGAGTTTTCCCAGCTACCTTATTCTCTCTCTCTCTCTCTCTCTCTCTCTCTCTCAATAAATCTTAGGCTATATAGTTTTCCAAAATCCCTTGACCTCATCTCTATGTAGAAACAATGATTGTACTAGCTACATTTTACTCTCCTGCTATCCAAAATAGGGGCCATCTACTTTGTACTCTCAATGTCCTCACTCTGACTTGAACAATAAAGGAAGGACATATTAGAATTTGAAAGGAATCAGTGTATCTAAATGATTCACAGCATGTTCTCTGGAGCCAGATGGGTTTTGACCCTAGCATCAGCAATGTTCTTAATCTTTGTTCCTCTGTTTCCTTATCTGAAAAATGGAGACAATAGTAGTCACCTCACATGGTTGTTATAAGGATTAAACAAATTAACATTTGTAAAGCACACATATTGCACAATGCACAAATGTTGGTTAAATGTTATATGTTCTCCTGCCTGATCTACCACCTCATATAAACAATAAATAATTTAAAAAAGTAACAGCACCATTGTATTAAAGTCTATTAAAGTTTATCCTTTAAGTATTTGAAATTTCTTGCATCCATTCTTTCCACAATCTTTTATGGTTGGTGCTTGCTATGTGTAAGATATAGGGAAAATACAAAGAATAAAGATAATCTTTAGCTTTCATAGCATCTTCCCAGATACCTGGAAAAATTCAGATTTTAGTAGTAAGGCTCATATTCATGAAGATCTCAAATCTTGTTAGTGAAAATATATACCTAATTTTACTACTAATTAACAAATTTACCTAAATATACATAACAAAACAAAAAACAATTATAATCAGCAATAAATATCATCTAAAATATTCATAAGCTGTAATAATTTTACATGTGGAATAAAGCAAATATGGACAATTTAAAATTGTTTTTGTTTATGTTGGGGAAATTATATTTTTAAAATAATCATTGTGGTTTTTTGATTTGGATTTCCCTGATGATAAGTGATATTAAGCATCCTTTCATGTGTCTGAAATACCACCTCACACTTGTCAGAATGGCTAAAATTAGCAACACAAGAAATAACAGGTGTTGGTGAAGGTGAAGAGAAAGGGTAATCTTCTTGCACTATCGGTGGGAATGCAAACTAGTGCAGCTACTCTGGAAAACAGTATGTAGGTTCCTCAAAAAACTGAAAATAAAACTACCTTATGATACAGGAATTGCATGATTAGGTATTTATCCAAAGGATACAAAAATAAAGACTCAAAGGGGTTACATGCACCCCAATGTTTACAATAGTATTACAACAATAGCCAAACTGTGGAGAGAGTCCAAATGTCCATTGACTGATACATGGGTAAAGATATGGTATAAGAGAACTTGGGTGTCTCAGTCGGCTGAGTGTCTAACCCTTGATTTTGGCTCAGGTCATGATCCCAGAGTTGTGGGATTGAGCCCTGTGTCATTCTCCATGCTGAGTGAAGAGCCTGCTTAAGATTCTCTCTCTCTCCCTGTGTCCCTCTCCCCCACTCATCCTTTCTCTCTCTCTCTCCCTCTCTCTCCCAAATAAAAAAAATAAATATATTTAAAGAAAATATGTGATGTGTGTGCACACGCGCACACACACACAATGGAATATTATTCACCCATCAAAAAGAATGAAATCTTGCCATTCACAATGACATGGATGGAGCTAGAATCTATTATTCTAGGCAAAATAAGTCAATCAGAGAAAGACAAATACCATATGATTTCACTCAAATGTGGAATTTAAGAAACAAAACAGATGAACATATGAGAAGTGAGGGAGAGAATAGGGGGAAACAAATCAAAATAGACTTAATGATAGAGAAAAAATTGAGAATTGACACAGGGAGGTGGGAGGGAAATAGGCTAGATCAGTGATGGGTACTAGGAAGAGCACTTGTGATGAGCACTGGGTGTTGTATATAAGGGATGAATTACTGAATTCTACTCCTGAAGCCAGTATTGCAGTGTAGCTAAAATTTAAATAAAATTAAAAATAAGATAATCAATATACTTTCAGAAGTTCAAAGGTAAATGTGCAAATAAAAAGAAAACCAAGAGTAAAAATAAAAGCATGTTATTTTCTACACATCTTCTTTGTGAGGGGTCCTCAGACTTAAACAAAAATATTTTTTAAAACTTCCCAAAAGCATCATTTAAAAATAAAGTGGCTTGGTGCAAATGGCCAGATTTCATTCTTTCTCATTGCCAAGTAGTATTCAGAAACTTAACAGAAGACCATGGGTGAGGGGAAGGGGGAAAAAAAGTTACAGAGAGGGAGGGAAGCAAACCATAAGAAACTCTTAAATACTGAGAACAAACTGAAGGTTTATGGGGGTGGGAGAGAGGGGAAAGTGGGTGATGGGTATTGAGGAGGGCACTTGTTGGGATGAGCACTGGGTGTTGTATGGAAACCAACTTGACAATAAATTAGATTAAAAAATAAAGTGGTTTGGAATAATCTAAGTCCAATTGATTTGTCTCCTCTTTCACTACAAACACAGTCACAAGATACCTGCATCCTGAAGCTGTCTTTCACCAAATTGGCAGATTTAATAGATCACATATTCTGAGTCTATTTGACTTATTTTGTCTTATGTTTTCTTTGGAAAACAAATATACTTGCAACTAAATATGCTTACCTTTAATTTTCTGGGCATAATGCTTCAATTGTCAACATTTCTTGCAGGAAGAAATTAATAAGCTCACAAACCTTGTAAGACTATTAAAAAATATTCGCCCATTTTCCTGTATTTACTTTGTTGGTTTTGTTCCTGCTTCTCATTCGCCTGCAGATTTTCTAAACACCAAATTAACACATGAAACCTCACTAGTTAGCTGAAAAATCTGTAAAGCCAGAAAACTGAATAAATGTCCTTTGGCAATAACAAATCCTTAAAAAAATTATCAATACCAAAAGCTTTTCCCATTCACCTTGCTGATAGAAAAGAATACTTATGAAAGATTCTTGCACTGAAAACTTTAGCATATCAATCCCACACAATACTGTTAATATTACAGTAACAGTCAACTGTTACAAGGCACACAGTTTTTAAAATTACAGCTAAAGCTCCTTGGAAAAGTTTACTTGGTTTCTTAAACATTTAGTCTAAAAAATATAATAACTAGTAAAAACAAACTAACAATAAAAAAAACACTGTCAAGATGCCATATCATATAAACCCTTATTGTAGATTTCCTCTTCAGAACAGAGACAGTGTAATTACAATAAAAATGTAATCCTATTAATAAATTTCTGAAGAGTCAGAGGAACAATAAAAAACTAGGTTTAATAATAATAGAAATTAGCTGGTTTAATTATTTTCTAGTATGAATACATTTAGCTTAATAGCAAAATATGTTGACCTCTTCCAAAAATTCAATATTATCACTTACAGAATTTTTTTAAAAGAATTAAGCAGGTTTTTACAAAAAGAAAGCTTTTAGCTGTCTTATTTACTTTTTTAATTAATATGTGGTAGATAAATAAACACTGAAAGGACCCAATCATTTTATTTTCATATGTAGCCATGAGAAAGTAAGACTTGGAGGTTCTAACTATTGGAGGCCAAAACACAAAGTTATTTCCTCAGAAGGATTACTAAAAATGTCAATAATTCTCAGATCATCTCTGCAATACTTATATGCATTATGTAGCCTAGAGCAGTGGATCTCAAAGTTCAGGCCTTGAACCAGAAGCACAGGAATCACCTGGGAACTTGTTAAAAATGCAAATTCTTAGGTCTTACCTCAGCAGGACTAAATCAGTAGTGGGTAGAGCCCCAGAATCTATGTTTTGACAAGCCCTCCAGGTGATTCTGATGCACTCTAAAGTTTGATAATTGTTCTACAATGTTACATTTAATTTTCAGCAGTTGTAAACTTAATTCATCATAGAATGAGCATTTTATAAATATTGTACTCTATGTATTATAAAGACAGTACAATAGCTTTATTAATGGGGCAGAAAAATGCAAGCTTTGGCTTTAAGTGCATCATAACATAGAAAATTAAGTATGTCCTCTCTCTTTACCATTTGATTGTCCCTCTTTTACTCTTCTGCTTATAAGCAAGATATTATGGCACTTTTCATTAAAGCCCTTGAATGGCTATCCATCTTACTCAAAGTAAAAGCCCATGGCTTTATAATGGCTTGCAAGGTCCTGCAGTTTATGCTGCACATTCCCTATTATTTCTCCGACTTCATCTCCTTCTGAACCTGCCTTTATTCCCTCAATTTCAGCCATACTAGCCTCCTTACCAGTCTTCACATTTGTCAGACATACACCCATCTTAGAGACTGCATCTATTGTCCCCACTTCCTTTCATCACAATTCCTTTAGACGTCTGTGGCTGATTTTGTTCTTCACTTCCATAGGTCTTTGCTCAAATGTTACCTTGCTGACAAGGACTTATTTGAATATCCTATTTAAAATTGCAGTGTCCTCTACATTTTATTGTCATACCTTCCTGCTATAATTTCCTCCTTGATACTTATATCTATTATTGGAGTATATTCTATCTTTACTTCTTTATTGGAAGTCTCTTCCACTAAAATGCAGATTTGTAAAAGCCATGATTTCCATGTGTTTTATTTACTGCTGATTTCCAAGTGCTAAAACAGTGCTTGACATTCAGTAAGTATTTGGAAAAAGAAAGGAGGAAGAAATAAGAACTTGATGGGGTCCCATAATTGTTCAGTTACTTTGTCACTTGGCCCAAGTATATTTTCTAGATAAGACTAAAATTCTCATTCAGCCTAAAAACCCGAAATACATGGTTATATTTATCTTCTTAACTATTAAGAAATTTTTTTCTAACCTCCCTATAATCTTGAATTCCATTTTTTTAAATTTGTTAACGTTTATTTATCATTGAAAGACAGAGAGAGACAGAGCATGAGCAGGGGAGGGGCAGAGAGAGGGAAACACAGAATCTGAAGCATGCTCTAGGCTCTGAGCTGTCAGCACAGAGCCCAACACAGAGCTCGAACTTACAAACCGTGAGATCATGACCTGAGCCGAAGTTGGATGCTTAACCGACTGAGCCACCCAGGTGCCCCTTGAATTCCAATTTTACATCTCAACTGAAATTGAATGTCATCTTGTTTAATAGTAAGATCAATAGCTATGCTTTCTTTTTGTTTGCTTGTTCCCAGGATGAGTTTATTCATCCTTTTATTTTCAATCTATCTCTTTCACTTTGATGTATATTTCTTGTGTAAATGTTGAGTTGGGTTTATCTTTTGAATAAAATAAGAAATAGTTTCTCTTTTAATTCGTAAATTTAGCCAACTTACATGTAGTGACATAATGGATATGTTATAATATCATAGTATTTTATATCTATTTTTTTGTTTTAAAATAGTGTTTAAAAATGTGATCAGCTTGCCTTTATTTTTTTATTAATACTTTGACACTTAAAGACGTTTGAAATTTTGTTCAAGTAATTATATTTACAGTATAATCTTGGTTTTTGAGCATAATTTGTTTGGTATACATGCTTGTAATCCAAAGCATTTGTATATCAAAGTGAAATTCCCCAAAAGAAATAATGGAAACTCAGATGATTTGTTCCATAACCAAAAAATATTCATATAAAAGTGATTACAATACTGTACTATAATACAAAATAATAAAAAAATACAAAATATAAAGAGAAATAAACAAATTAACCTGAACTTACCTTTGAAAACCTTCGTGGTTGGTATGAGGCGGACAAGAGAGAGGAAGGTTATTGTGCAAGACAACTTCCACTATCACTGATGGAATTACTACTACCTATTGGCTCAATGGAATCTTTTTCTTTTTGTGCAAATTTAAAAAGGAACCTATTCAATGATACTTGCTTTTGCCTCCTTTTGAGGATTTTGTGGAAATGTGACCTTGCATTGTCATTTAACAGATTCATCACTCACACTGCTACAGCCTTATTCAGGTGGTGCTTTTCTACAAAATTTTGCACTGTTTCCCACATTTTACACATCTCCCTAATATCATCTGAAGTGAGGTATTCCTCCACCTTTTTCTCCTCCTCTTCTGCATACAAGATCTCCTCCATAACCTCTTACTGTTGCTCCCAAAGCAGATCCATCAGTTCTTTGGCGGCCAGCTCCTGGCCATGTTCCTCCACCAGCTCTTGAATGTCATCCTCATTCAACTTCATTCCCATGGTCTTTGCCAAGGACACAATTTCATTTACAACTGGCAGTTCTTATTAATGAGCAAACCCCTCTAAGTCATGTCCAAGAACACAATCATACCAAAGTTTTCTCCAAGCAGAAATGAATGTTCTCTCGGTGACCCCATCCCAGGCTTTATCAATGATCTTGAGGCAGTTCACAGTGTGGAAATGATTTTTCCAAAACTCTCAGAGGGTAAGGTTTGTTCCTTAAGTCATCTCAAAGAATCGCTGAAATAGTGCTTTGGTGTAAAACATTTTATTTATTTTAATTTTTTTAACATTTATTTATTTTTGAGACAGAGAGAGAGAGAGAGCATGAACGGGGAGGGTCAGAGAAAGAGGGAGACACAGAATCCGAAACAGGCTCTAGGCTCTGAGCTGTCAGCACAGAGCCCGACGCGGGACTAGAACCCACGGACTGCGAGATCATGACCTGAGCCGAAGTCCGATGCTTAACCGGCTGAGCCACCCAGGCGCCCCGGTGTAAAACATTTTAAAGTTTAAAATGGCCTGGTGACCCATGGGCTGGAGGATTGTGGTGATGTTGGGAAGAAGGAACTTGTTCTTAATGAACTGGAATTACTCTAGTAAGACTTCCTAAAAGCCTGGAAGATGAGCATGAGCATTATCCATAACCAGCAAGGTTTTGAGTGGCAGATTCTCATCTAAAAGGTATTTCTTCACTGCAGGACTGAAGACCTCATTGATACACTCAATGAACAAGATATGAGTGGTCCAAGCCTTTCTGTTGGACCTCCACATAATGTTTAAGTGGCTCTTCTTCACATTGCATTTCTTGAAGGCTCATGGATTCTTGGAATGATACATGAGTAGGGTCTTGGCTTTGAAATCCCCGCTTGCATTAGCACAAAACAAGAGGCTGAGACAATCTTTCATGGGCTTGTAACCAGGCATTGCATTCTCTTCTTCTGTAATGTAGGTCCTATTTGGCATCTTTTTCCAAAAATCCATGTTCCATCACAGTTAAAAACTTGTTCCAGGGGCGCCTGGGTGGTTCAGTCGGTTAAGCGTCCAACTTCAGCTCAGGTCACGATCTCGCGGTCCGCGAGTTCGAGCCCCGCGTCGGGCTCTGGGCTGATGGCTCAGAGCCTGGAGCCTGCTTCCGATTCTGTGTCTCCCTCTTTCTCTGCCCCTCCCCCGTTCATGCTCTGTCTCTCTCTGTCTCAAAAATAAATAAACTTAAAAAAAAAAAAAAAACTTGTTCCAGCAGGTAACACTTGGGAAACATGAGCTTCTGGAACTCTGTAGTGAACACCCCAGCTTCCTTAGCGTCCAAACTTGCAGCCTCTCCGTGCCTCACAACAATATGGATGCCACTTCTCTTAAAACTATCAAACCATTACCTGTTTGCCTTGAAGCCTTCTTCATTTTCTGTTGCCATATCTGGCAGTTTACTTACAAGGTCAGTGTATGAAGCTTTTGCCTTCTCGCAGATCAAGTTCTGGGTCACAATATCACCTGCTAGTTGCTTCTTGTTTTTCCAAACCAGAACTTTTCTACATTTTCCAGAACACATGTCCATTGCTTTGATATTCTTGTGACTCATTTTGCTGCATCTAGCCTTCTTTCTTCTTTCTTCTTTAATATTGTGCAAATGGTCAATGTAGACTTCTTACAAAGTCTTGTAATTTCAGCCACTCACACACCTTGTTCATACTTCTTGATGATTTCCTTCTTAGCTTCCACCATAATCATCTCCTTCTTCTTACCACCTTTCTTTTCAACCTTTTTTTTTTCTGTATGGGGGCCATTGTATACACTCACTGTATGTTGACTACAGTACAGTATTATTAAATTCTTGCCATATACTATATTTAATGTAACTGGCGATAAGACAGCAGAGGAAAGGGTCCGTATTTTCAGGCAGCATGACCTAGAATGAAGCAAAGCATTCCTAAGCTTACTCTTGTATGGAAAAGCAAAGAACTGTCCATTGGTGAGTTGAAGTGATAAAAAATGCACTAGTGCCAGTTATGGGCACCTTCCAACATTCTGAAAAATCATTGATTTTCCAAACACCATGGCCTGAGACTGAGTATCCGAGCATGGGAGAAGATCACCCACAATCTTGTAGTGAGAGTGAGAGATACGAACCACCAGCTCAGTTGTGATCATGTGATGTTCAGCATCACAAATATTCGTATTGCAAGACATCACTCACTTATCAAGTTAAAAGACATCCCTCACTTATCAAGTTAAAATTTGTTAGAAATGTTTGCTCATCTTGTGGAACATTCACAGAACAAGTTACTCACAATCCAATGTTTTACTGTATAAATGATTTTACATAATACCTTGGTTCTCTGTTTCTTCAAATTGTATCTCTTAGTTTCCTACTGAAAGCAATAATAAAATTAACATATCTCCTGTTCCTTATTATTTCCTTATCATCTTATCATCAATTTTAGTCAGTAATATTATTTTTCTTGGTGTTTATTTACATAGTGTTTGTTATGCTTACACTCCAACTGGTGGCATATCAAGGGGGAACAGTGGAAGTGGTCCATCCTTAGTACAGAAATAAGGGAGTACATTGTCTATAAAGAATTTTAAAACAATAATAAAACTTCCTGAATATATCTCTTTTATAATTACCATGTACTAGAAATTCTAAACTATGTCAGTGATATAATACTCCTTCCTGCAAGGACATAAATGAAATACTCCTACTATTCACATACCCTACTGTGTTCTATTACTTGCCTTGCCAAGTTTTAAATGATATTCTTTCATTCGTGCTGTTATAGATAAGGCAATCAGTGAATCAGTTCTGCCCCTTGACTCTACATTCTTTCTCTGTTCTCCTGATTTCTTTTAGTTTTATTATTTTATCATTATTTGAACATATATAATTTTCATTGTACACTTTCTCAGTATTCCACCCTCTGGTTTTAGACTTAGGCATAGTGTTAAATATTTTCAGTTCTTACTGACTGCCTTTTCTTGTAATTTCTCTAGTCGTCCCTTGGTTGACTTGAAGTAATTATCTTGCAAGTTCATTAAGAAAAGTTCATATGTTTTATTGTCTTACCTCTTCCACAACTGATATATTTTGTCTATAGAATTTACATTTGAAGGGCAGTTTTAATAGACTTAAAACCCCTAGCTCACTATTTCCTTTAGAGATAACAAATTTAGGCCCTCAAAAGCTTCAGCCAAATACTTATATACGAGGGACACCTGGGTGGCTCAGTCAAGCGTCCAACCTTTGATTTCAGCTCAGGTCATTTTGAGTATAGCAAAGATGGTAGCTCATTTTTCCAGTCGCTCAAGCTATTATTTTCAAGACTTTCTTCATGTTTATTCTTGCCTTCATACTTTTGCTAGTGCTAAGTGTTGTCCCCTCCAACCTTGAGATCATCTTTTTTCTTTACAAGTTTTCTAAAGTTAACCTCCAGTTTCACCTCATTTGTGAAGCTTTAGCATTTACTTGTTCCCTAATTGTTTCCCATGTTAGTTTTGCATTCCAAACTAAATGGTAAATTTTTTTGAGGGGGCAAGAACCTTGCATTTTCTCATAACACAATGCTAAGCACCATCCCCTCTCATTCTCCATAGCTACTTATGCTCAAAAAAGGCTTTTTGAATGATTTTTAGAATCATTTAACACTTTGCAATGACCTATCATCTCAGCATTGTTTAGAACAGTATAGCATGGAACTATATTCCTGCAATAGTCCACTGGCTTTCTATCTTGCTTCATTTCTGTTCAAAATTAGATTTATAAGATAGAAAACTATTTGCTCCTTAAATTCAAAGTCTTATTGAATATATAACATCTGTATGTCTTGCTAAATATATCTTTAACAACTTCAACATTTTTTCAGGGTGATAAAATGTGCTTAACATGAATGAGGTGATAAGAAAAACCAAATCAGAGTCAGAATAAGCAAAACCTAGTCTTTAACCAGTTAACATTTTATACATTTTATAATTTCACTCGTTATACTAATAATGGACCAAATACATTCGACAGGTGGAAGTGCTTGAGGACCATTGAGCACTGAATTTTCCTAAAGTTGTGCTATTACAGAAACACCTGTGTTAAATACCCAAGTTCTGATTTACTATGAAAATATGCAAAGGTTTTTTTAATGTTTATTTATTTCTGAGACAGAGAGAGAGCATGAGTGGGGCAGGGGCAGAGAGTGAGGGAGACACAGAATCCGAAGCAGGTTCCAGGCTCTGAGCTGCCAGCACAGAGCCCAACACTGGGCTGGAACTCACAAACCATGAGATCATGACCTGAGCTGCAGTTGGTCACTCAACCGACTGAGCCACCCAGACGCCCTGAAGATATGCAAAGGGTTTGACAGAAATCCAAAATTCCGATTTGCTTTCATAGACTTAGTTAATTTACAAGGAATAAATGACAGATTATTGTCTGTCAAAATATTACACTTTGTATATTATTCAAAACTACCCATATATCTGTTAAATGCATACGGAAGCAGAAATGCAAGTAGAATAAGACCTTTAAAAAAGTTATGTTTGCTCTCTGATAAAATAACAAAAGAAACAAAGCAAAATATCAGCCTCTTTGTCCCATTAGAGGTTTGAATTTGCTTTTTTAAGATTGGGATTTTGTAGTGCTACTCAAAAAGTGGCACAAAGTGGCTAAAATTACTTCTAGAGAGCTACTAAATATCTTTGATGTTGATAAGACAAAAAGAGGGATGTAACATTGGCTAGTAGCTTATAATATACACTTAATGGAAATATAAAGGGATCAATACTTTCCAGATGGGAAAATACAAAATAATGAAAAAAGTAAAAGCATGTTCGTGTTCTTGAAAGTACATTATAAACCTGAGGATTAATACATTGAAAAAATATTAAAATAATATGCTGATAGTCTGTGACTGGCAGAAGTATTATTGATTCAACATAGTATTGGCTTACATCTCATTTTAACACCTGTTAACATTTTTTGGACAAGAAAGAGAGTTTTTTAATGTTTATTTATTTTTGATAGAGTGCGAATGGGGGAGGCGCAGAAAGAGAGGGAGACAGGATCTGAAGCAGGCTCTGCACTGATAGCAGTGAGCCCAATGCGGGGCTTGAGCTCACAAACAGTGAGATCATGACCTGAGTGGAAATCAGATGCTCGACCAATTGAACGACCCGGGAGAGACTTTTTATAAATAAAAATACCATAGTTGATTGAGGGAGCCTTAAGAAATCTGTAAAATAATATATTTTGGGATACTCTAAATCTGTGTCTGTATTTTGGCTTATAATTGTTCTCAGAAATGCATTTTTCATTTTTATATGTAAACTCACCCAAATAAATATCACTTGAATGCAATTCTAAGAAGGGAAAACAAACTGTAAACAAATTGGAAAATAAGTTACTGAAATTTCACATCCTTTTGTCTGCTGGCAGTGTCTTGCTTTACTTAAGCTACCTTCAGACGTAAGGCAAGGGAAAATAAGAGTCATTCCAGTGCTAGGTGAAGTATAAAATTTATAGGATTAATTCTCTCACTGAGTTAATTGTTTAGATTAGAAGAAAGGAGAAGACTTGATTAATGAGAAGTGAGTCAATTGTCTAGAAGAGAGGAGAAGACTTGATTAATGAGAAGTATACAGGTTTGGAACCAGTTTTGCATGTAAAGAATCTCCCAAAATATGTTTTACACACACACACACACACACACACACACACACACACAAAGTTGAGTAGAAGACTTTTTTTTTCATTCTGTGCTCAGGCAAGGAGAGTAGCTAGGTGGGAAGAGCCAATATGTCTCATAGTAGCACAAAAAAAATGCTAGAAAGATAAAAACTACCACCAGTCTTTAAAAGGTAACTTGCACCATGCATATGCCAAGGAAGTGGTTTTTAATGAAAGGAGGGAAGGAAACTAGTGAAGAAATAGCAAATACAGGGTTATCCCAGACGATGATGTTTCAGAGGGAACTATGGAGAATGAGGTTGAGAAGTTAGGGAGATATATTAGTTATTTAAATCCATGATAATGTTCTGCAACAAACAATCCACAAAACCTCATTGGCATACAAGTGTTTGTTTCTCATGTGCCTAGGATGACTTCCTAGGGGCTTTGTTGAGCTTGGTTGGGTTCTCTCATATGTCTGTGATTTGGCTGACTCTCCACTCATTTAAGCTGACTTTGGTTGGGATGATGAAGGCAACTTGATTTCATTCACAAATTTCTCACTGATCAGTAGGTAATCCCAGGCATGATCTGATGGCAATGGAAGACAAAAAAAAAAAAGAGAGAGAGAGAGAGAGAGAGAGAGAGAGAGAAGGCACACCCAATAGTGCAATCATTTTCAAGACCTTTCTTGTTTTGTTTCCTAACATACGAAAGGAGATCATATGGCTAAATCCAGAGGCACAGTACAAAGTTCTGGAAAGCAACATGGCAAAGGACATAGATAAAAGGAGGGGTGAGGCAATTTTTGTAATTTACCACAAGGTTCCTTGTTGGGGGGTGGAATACAACCCTATCCTCAACTTTGTAACCCAAAGGTAGAGCAAAACAGTCTAACCTCCTCTGCTTTGATTTTTACTTCAGTAGCCTTAAGGTTTTTGTTTCCTTTTCACCTTTATGTTCATGAAATTGTGCTAGATGATGTTGCAGTAACTTAAAGCTCTCAAAATTTTAGCTGAAGGTTGGGTTGTACTCATAGTAGTAATTCAGGAGTCTGAGATGATGGAAGCTCTGTCTCCACATGTGCTTTCACAACTGCTGAAGAGGCAGGAAATGGGGAAGGAGCCATGTGAGAACCAGCCCTTAGGGCTTCATCCATCAAGTAACCTGTGTACTTTCTCCTCACATTTTATTGCCCAAGGTAAGTCACATGGCTTCAACTAAACTCAAAGGGGCAATGGTATACAATCCAATCCTATCATGTACCAGAAGGAGGAGAAACAATATTTGTAAATGACCCTATGACTACACAATTTGTTACTGGTGAGAAATTCTTAAAGTGATGGCTCCATTAGTGTATCCTCACCTTAAAAAGAGAAATAAAGCACTTCAGGTGAAGTCTTTTGTTTTACAGGAAACTTTGGAGAATATTATTTATTTTTATAGTGAGAAATGCCTAATGTGTTGAGGAATAGCTGAATTTTTAAAATAAATTCCTTTTGATAATTGTATTTCTGAAATGACAGGAAAGTCAGCAAACCCATAGAGTGTAAATACTTAATTTTCAGAGGTGAGACTACTAGAAGTCTAATTACCTAAATTTGCACAAAACAACTTCCTTTTGGCCTATACAACTTTACAAACATTATTTGATTGTGTTCATAATACCTAGCATTAAAATCTATGTTTCTGTTTCAATGTCCCCTTATAACAAATGCTGTGCTATGACCTTCAAAGAAGAAAAAAAAATTAAATGCCCATCAAGAAAATGGAGAGAAAATCACCTAAAACCCAGATTTCTATACTGGGAAATCTTTCAAATTATTGACTGAAGTAGTGATTGTTATTTTGAACTTCCTGTTATTATGATCACATCTAATGCTCCACTGCCTTTTATTCTCTCCACAATAATATTATTCAGTGAAGTTGTTTCTTAAAAACAAGACAAAAGAAGGTAGTACTTTTTGAAAATATTAGCATGATAAACATAAAAGTGAAGGAATATGTGTACCATTTCTTATAATTATTGTCGAAGCTGTGATTAGCTGAAAACTATCATGGGGCATATATGTGCATGTTTGCATTTCTTAAAAAGAAGGTGATGCTCTACAGCACACAGATAACACAAGTAGTATGTGATACACTAGTTACTAAGGGCAACCATACGTTTTTTGTCATTTCTTTATCCCTAATCATGTCCCCAATA
Source organism: Panthera uncia (assembly GCF_023721935.1). Taxonomy (NCBI): domain Eukaryota; kingdom Metazoa; phylum Chordata; class Mammalia; order Carnivora; family Felidae; genus Panthera; species Panthera uncia. Next base: position 74,967,552 of record NC_064817.1, read on the forward strand.
CCATAAAATCTGTGGTTCTGCCCATAGAAGTTTGACAGGATACAGCCTGTAATGATATTGTGTGTGTGTGTGTGTGTGTGTGTGTGTGTGTGTGTGTGTGTTTGACCATTGAAATGAGTGGACCTAAAATTCATTGCTTCAGGTGGAGGGGAAAAAAAAAGTGTGTGCACTATATTAAAATCTGACTCAATACCAAATATACTCAAAACATGAATAAATATTGAATAATCCAAGAAAATTGATTTAGCATGAGATATTTCTACCTTTCATGGTAATATTTCCATTATGCAGTTAGGCCAATAGTAGAAAATAAATTTGATACAATCTTTTGAAAAATTCTAAAGATCAAAAAATTACTCTCGTTGATGATAGCCATGGAAAAACTCAGCAGCAAATATTGTTATTTGAGGGAATCAGTTATTCCTATCCATTTTTGTTTGGGTTTAATATAAATCTATATAATGGAATTCAACAGAAGTTGCTTGCTTTTTAAAATAGAAGAGATTAAGAGACATATAACATATCTTTAAAGTAGGATTTGTGTTTCATAGAAAATAGTATGCATGGTAAATATGATGACATCAAAACTACTCATGAATCCCTAGTGAATGTGGCAAATATTCAATTCCACCTCCAAGATTTCCAAGTTTTTGTGTTGTCCTCTTTTTTTGTTTTTTGTAGTCATGTCATTGTCATTGCTTTTCTTAAACTCTACCACAGGGGTTCATAATAAAAAGTGAATGAGTTCAAAGAAGTACAATGGCTAAAGGGCTTCCTGTCACTTTGGCAGAATTATTGTCTCTGATGCTATCATCCTTCAGAGTTCTAGACCAGCACCAAATCCCTGGTAATACAGGGGTTTGAATACATAATAGAAAATATGTCCATGAATTTAACTTCTGTATTAGATCTATAGCTATTTACATTAAGCAATATATATTTATTTCTACATACAAAATTTTACCAGAAAAATGTAAATCTTTACTGCTTCAACCTAAATATACTTCTCAGAATAGTGAAACAATAAGTTCATTTCTAAACACATTGTTTTTTGTCAACCACAAAGTTATATATGGGTGGGTGCGTGTTTTCTCACATGTATACATATATACGTATATAATTTTAGTGAGTTAGACCTGAGCAGACAGCAGCTTTCTCTCCACAGTGGGAGACCTGCCTTAAAAAATAAAATGTCTGATTTCACTGCCAGGGATCATGAGACAATTAAAGAAATAAATTGTTCTTTAAGTATAATGGCATTTTTAAGGAATATGTGTAAAGAGATGTGGACTTAGGGAGTGTTGTTTTATGAGAAACAAAAGGAAAGTAAAAATAAAGAATGAGAGCAGGAAGACAAAATTTATTGGTTTATTTTTTTTTTCAAGCTGCTTTTTGAGAAATTCATTATTTTCCAAACTCTTGGCCAACATGAATGGCAATGTGAATGCAGTAGCCACTATTAGCCAAACAGGAACTTCTGACATACTTTAGAATATAGTCCTTCAAAAGCAATTGGTCTAAACACACATGAATGAACATGTGGGTGTATGTGACTATGTGTGATATTTGTGCAGTTGTCCAGATAAACAGTTATTAGTGCCATACAATCCATAGAGAACAAAATGGAAGTTTGAAAGGTAGAACTGGCATATCTGCATATGGCCATCTGGGAAAGCTTGCTACAGGAGGTAACTCTCCAACAGAATTTTGAGGCAAAGGGGAAGTTTGGTTTGGCAGAAAAGTAGAGGCTGATGGTATTGTAATGGTAGGGGAATAGCACATTCTGTGTGCTGACAGAGAAAGTGGCTATGTTTGGTAATAGTTCAGGAGACTAAGCAGTACGTCTTCAGAAAGGATAGTGATTGTGTTCAAAGAGGAACAATGGCAAAATTATTATTGTGTCTGCAATTGCAACTCCTCTCTTGGTGGCAAAGGAGTCCTCATAAGACTGAAGAAGTTTCCAAAGTAAACTGACTTTTAAAGCCATATATTGATTCTTGGGGGTGTGCCTGGGTGGCTCAGTCGGTTGAGCGTCTGACTTCAGCTTATGTTATGATCTCACAGGTTGTGAGTTTGAGCCTCATGTTGTACTCTGTGCTGACAGCTCAGAGCCTGGAGCTTGCTTTGGATTCTGTGTCTCCCTCTCTCTCTGCCCCTTTCACACTCATGTTCCATCTCTCTCACCCTCAAAAAAATAAACATTAAAAAAAAGGATATAGTATTTTTTGTGCTGCACCAGCAACTTACTGATATATTCTGAATATTTGTGTATATCTAAAATTTATGTTGAGATCCTAACCCCAAAGAGAAGGTGGGCCTTTGAAAGGTGCTTAGATCATGAGGTCAAAGCCCTAATGAATGGGATTAATGCTCTCATGAAAGAGGTTCCAGAGAGATGTCTTGACCCTTCCACCATGTGTGAACACAGAGAGGAAGTGCCAGCTGTGAAGCAGGAAGAGGGTCCTATCCAAAAGGCAACCATGCTGCTGCCTTGATCTTGGGCTTCCTAGACCCCAGAAGTGTGAGAAATAAATTTCTGTTGTTTTTAAACAACTCAGTCTATGGTTTTCTGTTATAGCAGCCTAAATGGTCTAAGCCACCTACTAAGTGACTCAGTGCTTATTTAGTGAACAACAGTGCATATTTAGTGACACTAAGTGCATATTTGGTGAGCAACAGCAGCACTTTACCAAATAAAATCCTAATGGCCATGGCAGAGTTAATGTAACTCTGAAACTTTTGCTATACTTTTACTTGCCCACAGAGAAAAGTTGCAAAACAAGTCTCTCCAGTAAGATTGATTTTTCATAGTTAAGCCTATGCAGCACATTTCAGAAGAGAGGAGGCAAATGTCTGTCCAAAAGAGGACAGGCTTTTATATGTGGTTTGGAATGTTTGTTTTTGCTTGATTTTATAAAACACATTAAACCCTTTATCTGCCTATCTATCTATTTGCTTGTTTATACCCTAGTTTAGTCCCAAAAATGTGTAAGGTGGTTTTGTTTAATTTGCTTCATGATGTGTTTGATTAAAATTAGCACTGCTACCTTTGTAGAACCAAGATTTCACCAGACTCTTCTGGGATCACTGGAGATTGTTTGCACATGAAACATTCTACCTTCTCCTCAGCCCTCCTTTTCTGCCACTGCTTGTACTTTGTTTCAAAGGAAGACAGACACCTCATTTTTGTAGTACCTTGCCTGGTCTGATTATATTGTATATGAAATAAACTCAGCGCTAATAATGCTGCTTTTGCTTGGCCTCCTCCATGGCTGCAGTTATCAGCAGCACACAGCAGGGCCCGACAACTCTCATAGTGACAACCCCTCCCAGAATAAAGCTTACCAATTAACCTTCAGTCACATTGGATCGAAGATTGACACTCATTATTTTAATGAAAACAGTAAGAAAGAGCACTATTGAGACCCCCCCAAAATAATCTATTATTCTGTTGCACAGTCTGCATAACAGTGTACAAAAAGCAAGCTCAGGGTCAGAAAGACAGGATACTCTAAGTGAAGGAGTAATAAAGAACAGCCACCCACCGCCCCCTGCTTCTCACAAACCATCTCTGAAAGCTTTTGTAACCCTCAGCTAGAGGAAAGGATGGAATTTGCTTGTACCTCAGGAGGGAACTAGTTTAAAATTACTGGAGGAATACCGTGTATATAATATATTATCATGGTTTTCTTTTAGCTTCTCTTTCCTGTGACTCATGTTTTGTTTCTTCCAGAAGCTTTGCCTTGGTGTTATTATGCATCTACACTTTGGATAAAACTCAGACTCTTTGGAGAAAGAGTTACTTTACCAATTGATAAATTTGACAGAATTTATAAATACTCCTTTACTTTTTTCAAGAGTATTGTGGAAATGGCATCAAAAGCTCCTACAGATATAGTAACTCTAAAAAAAATCCTCTTCATTCATGCTTAAAGAATGAAAAATATGTACTAAGCCATTAAACTAATAGAAATTTATTGAGAGACTCTTATATGCTAGAAACCATACAAAATACAGTGGTTATAACTAAGAAGATGTTGGAGGCCCCAACTTTTGAGAAACTCACTGTTTGCAATGCTAGGGGAAATGTGGTTTGTAACATTACCTTTCCTTACAGCTACTTCATTTGAAATATCTCAATATGGTCAAGCCCAGGATTCAGAAGGACCTATGATAGTGTTCAGCCTCTTTAGCTTTCATTCAAAACCCATTTATATGGGACTATCAGTAGACTCAACCACTTTTTGAGTCATGGGAATTAGCTTATAATTTAAATTTAAATCATTCAAAGTCCAAAGATTCAAGGTAAATCCAAACAATAGCGCCAGCTAGAAGTTTAATGTCTTGGTTTGTTCTTTTAATTTTTATGCATTATTTCAGAATGTTCTTCCTTTCAATTAAACATAAACATAAGCATACAGACTATTTAACAGAGGCATTAAAAAATGATCTCTGGCACAATTCAGCTCACTTTACCTTTTTCAAATATTAAACCTCATCTCACTTGTGTGTAGAGAACTAGAGGAACTTCCTTTGTGTATAGTTACAGAGTCTGCCCTAGAGCCCAGCCCAGATTACATTCTTGTTGAATAAATGAGCTATAGAGAGAAGTAACCATGTTTAATTCCAAGGTAGGAGAAGAGGACATATATTTCCTTGTCTTTCTTTCCTGCTTCTATAAACCTTGGTCAGACTTAGTTTTATGAGAACCTGTTCTTCAATTCACTTGGACAGGAAATCAGACACAGTACATTTTCAAATTCACCACATTCTTTAGTGAGTATTCCTGGCATATAAGTAATATACACATGTCTATGAATACTTGGAATTTGAGATTACTCTGTCTCATTCAAACCAATGGGATTTGATCTCAAAGTAAACATGTTTCAATGTAGGGAATTTAAAATGTTTCTTTTATGCATGATATACAAGAGTGCCTGTTAAAGGGTGAAAGTTTAATGTTTACTAAATGAAGAGAACCTATCTTCTCAGGTTATTATGAGGATTACATGAATGGTTACATGGAGAGTGGTAGAGACTAGCCCATAGTAAACCCTCAATAAATGTTAAACTACATTATTATCAAGATTATACTCTCAGATTTAAATATGAATGAGCAGGATTCTGCACCTATTGGTTTGGGAGTAGTTATAAAAATTCATGACTTTACAATGAAATAGCAAGAAGTTCTAGAGCCAGCTCTGCTGTGGCCTTGTCACGGTCACGGCACTTTAGAAGATGTGAAATGGAACTGTGAGTATACAAACCTCAGAAATCTAGAGTCTGCTAAAATGACCCTGAAGGCTACCTATCATTGAAACTGTCTACCTCTCTTCCTCCCTTTCACCTTTCCTTAAAAATAAAAATAGTTTTTTTAATAGAAAGTAGAACAAATGCATTGTAAAGTGTTCAGAGATTTCTTTAAAAGATAAATGATAAAGGCCACCTATTATTGACTCTTAGTATTTTGATGTATTTCAACCAGTCTCTTGGTTTTGATTATGTACACATCTACACATAGATATATATGCATATATACATATACATACATAAATACGGACACACACTGTGCATATTTTAACTTAATAATACACTTAATCTTTTTGTGTTAATAAATATAATTCTACAATATGTAACTCTTATAATTGAAGAATTGTTAGAGAGTTTCATTAGTAGCATGGAGAATAAAGAGTGTAGAGATTACCTCCAGTTCAAAGAGAGTCTCTGGAAAGAAATAGACATCCTATGAAGCAACATTTTCTGAGTCTGACGTATCCCAAAATTACCACTGGGAGAGTAAACTGGTTAAGTAATTTTTAAAATTTCTCATCCCTAGGTTTTGGGGGTTACACTCCATCATAAATACACATTCTGATTCAAGTCTAAGTAATAAATATTATTTATTGAGGTTTCACTATGTACCAGGCATGGTGCTAGGTGCATTATTGTGCTTCATATAATTATTTCAGCAACATTTGGAAGGACCTACTGTTATCTCTATTTTACAAAAGAGAAAACAGAAGTGGTCTGCATTTGCAAGCACTCGGAGGGATACAAATATGAGTGAGGCACACATTGTTCATCTTTAAAAACCTGAGATAATTACAATAGTTGCTGCTTGAGGCCATTGTAAGGTTTGAAGGAGAAAGTGCATGTTATGCACTATGTATCATTCCAGGGACATAGTAAGTGCTCAATAAATCTTATCAGTGATGAGAATGAGAATGAGGATAATGACAATGATGGTTGATGGTGAAGAAGATGATGTTGGTAAGATATAAGGGAAGAGTAATAGTAAAGAGGTAGGATGAATCCAGAGAATCCTACCTAAAAGCCTAGAGATGCTGGCAAGAGTCAAGGGGTCAATTGACTTATCATTCAATTCTCCTTTCCCTGAGGGACATTTGTATTTCCATTAGGAGAGATATCAATGCTAGATACTGTAGGAGGAAAAAAATTCTTATGCTTCTAAGCTGCATAATGACTTTGAGAGATGTTTTCCCCTTTTTAAATTGAAGGTCAAAATTAAACTTTTAACAAAGTCTTAATTATTTTTTCTAATATAAAAGTTTGCATATGATGACTATTTTTTTTTCTTGCCCAGTTTTAACAAGGTAGGGATTTGGGAATAGAGTTCATTATAAAGAAATACACATTTATTACCATATTGTAACACTCTAGGTAGTGCTTAATTAAAGATTACAATTTTTAAATTAGCATATGACACTCTGTGTTTCCAGACAAAAGGGAGAGTGAAGAGTTTAGAGGAAAAGGAAGTGAGCTTTAAGTTCAGAGCTCTCCTTAGACAGAAAATGACCCAGTGAACTTAGGTAAGTCATTCAGCATCACAGAGCTTCAATTTCCTAATTTTTTAAAATGTAGTTTATAACAGCAATGTCACATATTTCCATTTCACTTTATGGTGTGCCAAGTAGCCTTGTGTATGTTCTCTTCTCTTAAAATGACCCTGAGAGTGGTTGGGCAGTGATTATTATCCTCATTTAACAAACGAGGGAAGTGAAGTTTAGAAAGTGGATGTCAAGGTCACATAGTTAATAAATATTACACTAAGACTCAAAACCCTGATCTCTATTTCACATATAATTTTTTCTTTGCATTACACACCTAAGTTCTCCAAGAAGGAGCATGTTCTAAATCCAGCTCTCTCACTAATGAGCTGTATGATGTAGGGCAGTTCACACTTCTCTGTGTCTTCTTTTCCTTTTGTATTAAAGCTTATTTATTTTGAGAGAAATAGAGAGAGCACACAAGTAGAGAAGGGGCAGAGATGTCAGTGTGGATCCTGACGTGGGGTTTGAGCCCATGGACCATGAGATTATGAACTAAGCCAAAATCAAGAGTCAGGCACTTAACTGAGCCATTCAGATGCCCCTTTTTTATTTCTATAAAATGAGAAAAAATGATTAATTTTTGTAAGATCTCTGCAGAGTATGCTTTATAGCCACTTACTAAAATAAGGAACTTAAGCAGAGACAAATAAACTGTTTTGCTCATCATCACACAGTAAATAGTAGAGAAGTGGATTCAGTCTCCAGAATGATTTAACTTTTGTTTAGCAACGGGTAATTATCTACACAATTCACAAGAGTAAAGAAAGGAAGGAATATATTTTTAACATGCTAAGGTGCATAGTGAAATCTACTTCTTCAGTGAAATAACAGGCAAAGAAGAGAAACCTAGTGCCCCACGGTTTACAATAATCCCCTTCCTAGGAAATCCTCCACTAAAAAATGACAAGGATGATAGACTACACCATGGGAAAATTATACAACAGTGGTTCTCTCCAACATTTTATTAAAGGCTGTAGCAAGTGTATGAAAAGAGAGAACACGCAGATAATGTTGTCGACCTTCATAGACTTTGCACATTATTCTCATACTGAGAGGTAGTGGTGATGCTGCTGATAATGGGGTTTATTGCTAATGAATAATCCATGAATGATATTGAATGGGCACCCACAAGGCAATTTTTTCAGGAGCTAATTTTGCTTTTAATTAGCTTTTCACATATGCACATGCTGTGCTTTCTCTATAACTAGGAAGCCACCCCCTATCTGGGATGCACACCCAATCTTTCCCTAGTTAATTCCTCCTTATGTTACATATCTCAGTTCAGTAACTTCTTTCCAGGAAACCTTCCCTGAGGTTTAGTCCAGTTCTCCTCTTTAATTAAAATCTGTTATTTTTATCAGCACAACAATTCCACTTCTGGGGAATACAGCTTAGTTTTCTTTAGAACTTCCTTTTCACCATGCATGCAGTGTTGGTAGGAACATCAATCAAGGTAATCTTTTCCCTAACCAAGTAATGGGACTGTGACCTGCACTGGGCCATTCTGACTCTCCTTCACATGAATGTGTACCAAGCTTGAGCAGCATTGCAAAGATGGAAAATTGGGCCACTCATCTGAAGACCCTGTCCATCAATTCCTGCTACCTGGATCCTTGAAGTGGCTCTGCCTCCTGGTCTATCAGTCATTCCTTCTTTGCACTGAGTTGCCCCAAATCCTTCCAGTACTTTTCATTTTTGCTTATGCTGACCCAAATAAATTTTGCTTTCTTGCAACCAAAGAACCTCAAAATATGTCCCTGTTATGTGGTCTCTTTGTACATGCACCTCTCCTTAATTACACTTATTTTGTAAGTGTATATTTTGATTGATTATTTGGTTACAGTTTGCCACCCTCACAAGGATATGTGCTCCAGGAAAGCAAAGAACATATCTACAATAGTCAGAACACCTTACACCTGTCAGAATGGCTAACATTAACAACTCAGGCAACAATAGATGTTGGCGAGGATGCAGAGAAAGAGGATATCTTTTGCATTTTGGTGGGAATGCAAGCTAGTGCAGCCACTCTGGAAAACAGTATGGAGGTTCCTCAAAAAAAACTAAAAAAAAATATAACTATCCTACGACCCAGAAATTGCACTACTAGGCATTTATCCAAGGGATACAGGTGTGCTGTTTTGAATGAACACATTCACCCCCATGTTTATAGAAGCACTATCAACAATAGCCAAAGAATGGAAAGAGCCGAAATGCCCATCAATAGATGAATGGATAAATAAGATGTGGTGAAAAAGAACACACACACACACACACACACACACACACACAATGGAGTATTACTCGGCAATCAAAAAGAATGAAATCTTGCCATTTGCAACTATGTGGATGGATCTGGAGGGTATTATGCTAAGTGAAATTAGTCAGAGAAAGACAAAAATCATATGACTTCACTCATATGAGGACTTTAAGACAAAACAGATGAACATAAGGGAAGGGAAACAAAAATAATAAAATACAGGGAGGGGGGCAAAACAGAAGAGACTCATAAATATGGAGAACAAACTGAGGGTTACTGGAGGGGTTGTGGGAAGAGGGGTGGACTAAATGGGTAAGGGGCACTAAGGAATCTACTCCTGAAATCATTGTTTCACTATATGCTAACTAATTTGGATGTAAATTTAAAAAAATGAAAAAATGAAATAAATAAATAAAATAAAATAATACAATAATTAGAACAGTGTTTAGCATTTTCTAGTAACTAAATAAAGTTTTGTTTTATTAAAAGAATGAATGAAATTTCAGGTTCTTATTTTTGTCTACTGCTTCCTAGCATGGGAAGCTCCTGCCACAGCATGCCTAGACTTGTTCTCCTTAATGTCTTGTTTTCAGCCTTTCCTTTTTCACAGTTCCTTGATTTCTCTCATTCTTTCCCTATCTTCTTTCTCTTTTTCTCTGTTTTCCCAGTCTGCAACTACACTCATATCTTCAGGATTGGATTTCTCACTTGTCATACAACTTCTGTTTGACTCTGACTTTCAGGAAAAAGTCCAAGGCTTTTCATGATCTTCAGCCTGATCACCTCTATTGTCTCACGTCTTGCATTAATTCCACTTGTATTTTTTACTCTGGGCATGCCAAACTCCTTCAGATTCTAGATTCTCTGTGGTCTTTCATGTTTCTGTCCCTTTGAATCTCTTCCTGCAGTGATCTTTATTTCCTTTTCTCCTTCAGTCCTAAGCTTTACAGCTTCTTCCTCCATAAAGCTTCCACTCTATATAAGGTCTACTTTTGTCTAATCTTAGACTAGCTGAGATGACCTTCTTTTGTGTTCTCAAAGCTCCTTCTACACAGCTTTATTCTTACATTTCTTATTTATTTATGTTATTGTTTTTATTTGCTTATTTGTTTACCTACCCCTTGTAATCTGAGCCTCTCAAGGGCAGGGATTTTCCATCTGTGTCTCCTCAGAATCCAGTATGACATTTGGAACATAGAAAGTGTTTTGTATTATAAATATTTCCTTAAAAAATTGGCTAAATTGGGGCGCCTGGGTGGCTCAGCCAGTTAAGCTTCCGACTTCGGCTCAGGTCATGATCTCATGGTTTGTGAGTTCGAGCCCCGCATCGGGCTCTGTGCCGACCGCTCAGAGCCTGGAGCCTGCTTCAGATTCTGTGTCTCCCTCTCTCTCTGACCCTCCCCCGTTCATGCTCTGTCTCTGTCTCAAAAATAAATAAACATTAAAAATAATTTTAAAAAATAAAATAAATGATGAATGCTAAATTGCTGATGCTTTAATACATTAACATGAACAGATGAAATATTCACATTTCACAAAAGGCTTTATTAAGATGAGAGTGACTCATTTCTAAAGGAATGAATTGCAAACATGTGATCAAGTTGGTTGCGATGGAAAGAGAAAATAGGAAGCTTTTCATGATGCTTCTTAAATCTTACCACATGGGAAGCTATCATTTCATCCTAGATAAGTCCAGAAGTCTTGAAATGAGATAGTTACCTGAGATATCAGGTTATGAGGCAATATGTGGAAGATCTTTGCCACCACCAACCTTGCCCACAACTTAAATTGTTGTTTATGGGACCTGGTCTTTTTTGGGTGCAGCTGAACCCATATGCCAACAAGTACAGGATTATAATTCTCATGTTCATGAGGAGGCATATTTGATGTAGACTATAGTTTTGGCTTAGCAATTGGCAGTTGATCAGTTTCTGGTCTTTCAGTCTTCAAAGATAAATATGACTTTCTCTAAATGTGGCTTTTGTCTGTAATAATAGGTAAGTCATGCTCATTATTTCCCCTTTTTCTTTTTAACCAAGTACCTACATGTATTAACGGTCACCCAAGGGTTTGCATCCACTCCAGTCCACTCAGAAAAGTTTGGCCAGCATGAGACTGACCTGAAACAATGTGGTGTGCAACCACTGAATGATGACATTCAGAATGGAGTCTTGGTACACCATACCTCTCAGTAATTTTTTGATGAAGGTCAGAAATTGATAACTGCTGTTCATTCTCGAGCACAGAATACAGATCACTCCACACAGTAAGCTGTTGACAGGAATTTTCTTCAAATATTTAAAATGATTCCAAATAGTACTTAGAGCAATCTGTACTAGAGGAACAGAAGCAAAGGTACATTAAATATCTCTCAAGAAAACAAACCTTGCTGGCAAGGATTAATAAACTTTAATTCCCTTGCCTTTGGGGATATGTCAAGTAAGAAATTGCTGCGGCTGAGGTCAGAGAGGTTCTTTCCTGCTTTCTCTTCTAGGGTTTTCATGGTTTCGTGTCTCACATTCAGGTCTTTTATCCATTTTGAGTTTGATTTTGTGAATGGTGTAAGAAACTGGTCTAGTTTCATCCTTCTGCATGTTACTGTCCAGTTCTCCCAGCACCATTTGTTAAAGAGACTGTCTTTTTTTCCATTGGATATTCTTTCCTGCTTTTTCAAAGATTAGTTGGCCATACTTTTGGTCAACTAGTTGGTCTAGTCTGGGGTATCTATTCTATTCCATTGGTCTATGTGTCTGTTTTTGTGCCAATACCATGTCAGTCAGAGTGGCTAAAATGAACAAATCAGGAGACTATAGATGCTGGCGAGGATGTGGAGAAACAGGAACCTTCTTGCACTGTTGGTGGGAATGCAAATTGGTGCAGCCACTCTAGAAAACAGTGTGGAGGTTCCTCAAAATATTAAAAATAAATCTACCCTATGGCCCAGCAATAGCACTGCTAGGAATTTACCCAAGGGATACAGTAGTGCTGATGCATAGGGATACTTGTACCCCAATGTTTATAGCAGCACTCTCAACAATAGCCAAATTATGGAAAGAGCCTAAATGTCCATCAACTGACGAATGGATAAGGAAATTGTGGTTTATATACACAATGGAATACCACGTGGCAATAAGAAAGAATGAAATACGGCCTTTTGTAGCAACGTGGATGGAACTGGAGAGTGTTATGCTAAGTGAAATAAGTCCTACAGAGAAAGACAGAGACCATATGTTTTCACTCTTATGTGGATCCCAAGAAACTTAACAGAAGTCCATGGGGGAGGGGAAGAAAAAAAGAGGTTAGAGAGGGAGAGAGCCAAGCATAAGAGACTGTTAAAAACTGAGAACAAACTGAGGGTTGATGGGGGGTGGGAGGAAGGGGAGGGTGGGTAATGGGTATTGAGGAGGGCACCTATTGGGATGAGCACTAGGTGTTGTATGGAAACCAATTTGGCAAAAAATTTCATATTAAAAAAAAAGAAACTTTAATACTTCTCATATTGCTTGTTACCAGTCTCAGGGTTCTTTCAGCCATTCAAATGAGATCAGGTCTATCAAGCCAGGAGAAGCAGAAAAGTGTAACTTGAAAGGAGGCAAATCTTCCAGATAGGTGAAGAAGTTCTCTGATCCTATCAGTGTGTCATCTTGCATTGATTCACTGACTTGTAAAGCCATATCATCAAGATAAAAGTTTGGACTATGCCTCTCTATGCTGTGATCAATGACAGGAATCCACCCATAATCATAGAGGTGCTTGTCCTCTGAAGACTGCTATAGTATTGAAAGCACCAGTGACTCCCTACTTACCAGCTAAGCACGCATCAAACTTAAGTTTAATCAGTTTGTCTCTTAAAATTTGCCAATAAATAAAGTTGGCCAATTTGCCACTGTGAGTGACCATCATGTCAGTGTTAGTACTAATAGGGGAGTAGGTGTTGTCTCTCTACTCTCTCCTTCCTCAATTTGGCAAGTAGTTCCTCCTAGAACTGATTTTCCAGTTTTATCATTTGTATCATGATTTTTTTTTCATTTCTCTAACGAAACCAATTTTTTTTTGTCAACACCATCTTTGAATGGAAAGTTTTCATTGGTACAGTTAATGCAACCATAACACATAAATTTACAAGCAATGGCTAAAGCTAAGTTAGAAGCTAAGTGGAAGGAGGGCCAAGAGGCCATGAGGTAGTCCCATCTGGCTGTCAGTTTGAGGTGCCCATATATATAACACCACTGCTGTATGGTAAAAACAAGTTGTTCAGAGTACTCCGTACCTCAACTTTTTGATGATCATCTTCTTGGTCAGTCATGAGCAGTTCCTCTAGTGAGTTATGTTTGAAATATGATATCTGCTATCACTTGTAATAGTCCCTTAACAGTGATGGCTCCCTTTCTTATACATATGACAGACAGGTATTCCTCTTCATTGACAGGTAGCCAACCTTGTAAAGTCATAAATTCAAATTTCAGGACTCCATAAACATAAGATTCAAATGACATAAGAGCCTTTCTTTTAGCTTGTGGAGGTAAAACTGAAGCTCCAAACATCTGAGCTTCTTTGTTGGACCACAGAGTCAAGTTCTCATAGTTTAGTTTCTGAAATTCCCAAGCCATACACTGTAGATGTGTTTGACCAAATCACTGACACCAATTATGGTGGTGTCAATTTTTCTCCAAGTTCAGTTTAAGTAAAGTTCAGAGGCTATTACATTCCACATTCTAATAATAATCTTCTTTTGCACAAAGTAGTTAGTGGATGTGACTTGAAATGAGATGAACAATAAAGAGAACTTGAAGATACTTTTTAGGCCCCATACTGCTGTCAATGAGTCCAAATGATTCAATATATCTGCTCTGTTTGGACAGTCTCCCAGAAACACTTCTGAATCCACCTGCACAAACATTGTCACTCTCACACACCTCACCTACAAACTGCCCTTTCAAAACCAACCCCAGAGAGTCTCTAACCTAATGTCTCTCTCTCTTCCTCTCCCTCTTTCTCTCCCACTCTCTCTGTCTCCCTCTTTCTCCCCCTCCCTCTATCTCATTTAGTTCAGGAAGAGCATGGATTTAATGGATGCATAGGAAGTACCTGGACTGAGAATCAGGGGGATTGGAGTTTAGTTCTATAAATGCAGATACATCATGCATATGAACTTTTCAAAGAATCATAAAAATCCTGGAGGAAAGGTATTTTATCCAACATCTCACAAACATATTTGATCCTGCAGCTTTAAAAAATTGAACATCTGAAGAAACAATTATAGACACATTGAATATTATATCTAAAATTCACTTCATATAAGAAATACATGAAAATATTTTTTGTGTTCAATATGGTAGAAGAGACTTGAGAAATATATAAATATATTTATATACCGTTCTCATTCTATTACATAACATACATACATAAACAATACATATATTAATTATACATATAAACACACACACATACTGGGGTGCCTGGGTGGCTCAGTTATTAAGCATCTGACTCTTGATTTCAGCTCAGGTCATGATCTCATGGTTTGTGAGTTTGAGCTCCACTTTGAGCTCTTTACTGACAGTATGAAGCCTGCTTGGGATTCTCTCTCTCTCCCTCTCTCTCTTCCCTTTCCCAACTTGCATGTCCACACTCTCATTCTCTCTCTCAAAATAAATAAATAGACTTAAAAAATACATACACATACACACATATACACAATGTAATTTCATTGAAAAATTGGAATTTACTGTATGTCATTCTAGGCTTCACATAAGGAAGGATTTCTTTAAGTAATCAAATATTATTATGATTTGATTATTATTATGAATATAATTATGATAAGTAATCAAATATGATAGAATGAGTAACTTTATGGGGAAGAAAGTATCTCACCACTGAAAATAGTCAAGAAGTTGTTTGAGAAAACATAGACAGTAATCTCTTTGACAAAGGCCTTAGCAACATTTTTCTAGACATGTCTCCTCAGGCAAGGGAAACAAAAGCAAAAATAAGCTATTGAAACTAAATAGAAAACAATAAAAAGCTTTTACACAGTGAAGGTAAGCATCAACAAAACAAAATGGCAACCTACTGAATTGTAGAAGGCAATTACAAATGATATATCCAATAAGGTATTGATATCTAACTATATGAATAACTGATACTACTCAACACCAAAGAACAAATATCTGATTAAAAATTGGGCAGATGTTCTACTCCAAAGCTGTAATCATCAAGACAGCGTGGTATTGGCATGAAAACAGACACATAGACCAATGGAATAGAATACAAACCCCAGAACTAGACCCACAAACGTATGGACAACTAATCTTTGACAAAGCAGGAAAGAACATCCAATGGAAAAAAGACAGTCTCTTTAACAAATGGCGCTGGGAGAACTGGACAGCAACAGGCAGAAGATTGAAACTAGACCACTTTCTTACACCATTCACAAAAATAAACTCAAAATGGATAAAGGACCTGAATGTGAGACAGGAAACCATCAAAACCCTAGAGGAGAAAGCAGGAAAAGACCTCTCTGACCTCAGCCATAGCAATTTCTTACTTGACATATCCCCAAAGGCAAGGGAATTAAAAGCAAAAATGAACTACTGGGACCTTATGAAGATAAAAAGCTTCTGCACATCAAAGGAAACAACCAACAAAACTAAAAGGCAACCAACGGAATGGGAAAAGATATTTGCAAATGACATATCGGACAAAGGGCTAGTATCCAAAATCTATAAAGAGCTCACTAAACTCCACACCCGAAAAACAAATAACACAGTGCAGTAATGGGCAGAAAACATGAATAGACACTTCTCTAAAGAAGACATCCGGATGGCCAACAGTCACATGAAAAGATGTTCAACGTCACTCCTCATCAGGGAAATACAAATCAAAACTACAGTCAGATATCACCTCACGCCAGTCAGAGTGGCCAAAATGAACAAATCAGGAGACTATAGATGCTGGAGAGGATGTGGAGAAACGGGAACCTTCTTGCACTGTTGGTGGCAATGCAAATTGGTGCAGCCACTCTGGAAAACTGTCTGGAGGTTCCTCAAAAAATTAAAAATAGACCTACCCTATGACCCAGCAGTAGCACTGCTAGGAATTTACCCAAGGGATACAGGAGTGCTGATGCATAGGGGCACTTGTACCCCAATGTTTACAGCAGCACTCTCAACAATAGCCAAATTATGGAAAGAGCCTAAATGTCCATCAACTGACGAATGGATAAAGAAATTGTGGTTTATATACACAATGGAGTACTACGTGGCAATGAGAAAGAATGAAATATGGCCCTTTGTAGCAACGTGGATGGAACTGGAAAGTGTTATGCTAAGTGAAATAAGCCATACAGAGAAAGACACATACCATATGTTTTCACTCTTATGTGGATCCTGAGAAACTTAACAGAAGTCCATGGGGGAGGGGAAGAAAAAAAGAGGTTAGAGTGGGAGAGAGCCAAAGCATAAGAGACTCTTAAAAACTGAGAACAAACTGAGGGCTGATGGGGGGTGGGGGGGGAGGGGAGGGTGTGTGATGGATATTGAGGAGGGCACCTGTTGGGATGAGCACTGGGTGTTGTATGGAAACCAATTTGACAATAAAGTTCATATATTGAAAAATAAATTGGGCAGATGACTTGAATGGATACTTTTCCAAAGAAGACATCCAGGTGGCCAACAGACACCTGAAAAGATGCTCAACGTTACTCATCATGGGAAGAATGAAAACCAAAACCAGAATGATATATCACTTTATATTAGTGAGAATGGCTAGTATCAAAAAGATAAGAAATAAATGTTGGTGAGAATGTGGAAAAAAGGGAACCCTCATACACTGTTGGTGGGAATGTAAACTGATGCTGCCACTGTGGAAAACAATATCAAAAATTAAAAACAGAAATACCATATGATCCAGCAATTTCAGTATTGTCTATTTACACAAAGAAAACAAAAACAATTCCAATAGATATATGTACTCCTATGTTTATCGCAGCGTTATTTACAATAGCCAATATATGGAAGCAACCCAAGTGTCCATTGATAGATGGATAAAGGGGATGTTACACACACATACACACATACACACACACAGCCATTAAAAAAAAAATTGGATCTTGACATTTGTGATGACATGGATGGACCTAGAGGGTATTATGCTAAGTGAAATAAGTCAGAGAGAGAAAGATAAATGCCATATGATTTCACTTATATGTGGAATCTAAAAGAAACAATTTATTGGTCTGTTTCTGTGTCCAAAACAGACCCATAAATACAGAGAAAAAAGTGATGTTTGCCAGAAGGGATGGGAGTGGGGGAATGGGGAAAATGAATGAAAAGAAATAGGAGGTACAGTCTTCCAGTTGTGAAATTTGTAAGCCATAGGAATTAAAGATACATAATAGGGAATGTAGTTAATAGTACTATAACATTGTATGGTGACAGATGGTAGCTATACTTGTGAGCATAGCATAATGTATAGAGTTGTTGAATTACTAGGTTGTACACCTGAAACTAATGTAACACTATGCACCAACTCTACATCAATAGAAAGAAAGAAAGAAAGAAAGAAAGAAAGAAAGAGAGAAAGAGAGAGAGTAAGAGAGAGAGAAAGAAAGAAATAAGAAGTCGTTAAAAGACATCTGTGATAGTCAATTTTGCCACAGAGTTTATTTATTTATTTATTTATTTATTTTTTTTTTTTCTTCAACGTTTTTTTTTAAATTTATTTTTGGGACAGAGAGAGACAGAGCATGAACGGGGGAGGGGCAGAGAGAGAGGGAGACACAGAATCGGAAACAGGCTCCAGGCTCCGAGCCATCAGCCCAGAGCCTGACGCGGGGCTCGAACTCACGGACCGCGAGATCGTGACCTGGCTGAAGTCGGACGCTTAACCGACTGCGCCACCCAGGCGCCCCAACCACAGAGTTTAGAGTATATATGAGGTGTATTTCAAAGCTACGAGTGTATAATTTTGTAACTAAGTAGCAAACACTTTTTCTTTAAATGTGTGGATTCCAATTCAACTTCAGGTGTGTTCTTAGATGGAGGCAGAGGAGGCACCTCCTTAATGATTTAATTTAAGGGGTAGAATTACTTGAATTACTGCCTCCTCTCAGCCCCAACCACTAAAATGCCTTTTCTCCCCATCTTCCTACTTAATCCCAAATCTATTAGGTTTCATGATGATATATAAGCATGAATTTCAGAGAAAGATAGACCTGAATTTGAATCCTAGCTTTTGTTCTCACTATCGATAAGATTCTAGGCAAATAACTCAGGCCCATGAGACTCAATTTGCTTATACGTAAACTGTGGATCATAAGGATTAGATTTAGTACATCTAAAATAACTATATATTGCTTGAACTTCAATAAATGTAAGCATTTATTGGAGCATGGTTATTATTATTACTTTATTGCTTTTCCATGAGTTATTTGCTAAAATTAAGTCTTAAGAGCAACACGTTCCAACATTATCAAAGATAAGAGACCGTGATCTCATGGTTTGACCTATAATATTACTATATTACTATAATCCAAGTAAATGAGTCAGATATTTGAGCACAGGACAGGTATGGTTTGCTAGGTGGAATGGTAGAGCTAGGGCAGGAGAGCTGGGACGCAGGGAAAGTTAGTGAAAGGTCAGATGGAACCACTGAAAATAAGTATTCCTTGGGGCTATCTCTGGATCAAAATCTTTTAAATCTAGAGAGGTAGGGAAAAGAGAAGTTCAAAAATATTTAGCAACTGGGAAAACACAGATACCAACCTATCAGAATAGAAACCAGAAACAACACTGGGAAAGGATCTTTGAGTAGCATCCCCAGCCCTAACTTTGCCAGGCCCTACCCCTTTAGTCAGAGTCCTAAGGATATGTGAGCTGTGGACGAAGGGTAAAGAGACCTTGTGGTAGTGAGGTGACACTTGAGTGGTGCAGGGCAGCAGCCACTTATCAATTGGTATGAAGTATTTTGGTGTTATAACAACCTGTATGATGACATAGGTGTGTGCCAGCTGAATATCAGTGCTGGCCCTGGGATTAAACAAAATAAGAGGCAAAGGGAAGGAGAAGAAAGTGAAACAGTAGCAGAAAACAACGAGCATCATTTAGTAACAGAGTGAATTCATCAAAGATGATTAATCCCTGAATTATAATTTATCCTTAAATACCTACACTGAATTTGACACCATTTTTTAGATAAAATGGATATGGTAAGTTTTTAACTCTTAGCTGGTAATATCATTTCCTCCCCAGGGCAGGAAACACCTCACTAATTTTAAACCTCTTTAATTTTTTTAAACCTCATAGTATCTTCAAGGAATATTAAGCTTTTGTTTTACATTTTAAAATGTTATGTACCTGGTTTGTGTATCATAATACAACTCCTCATGCACCAAAATTGTTTTGGCAAATAAAAATTTGAATAGTAAGAGACTTTTAGCAGTAATCCACATTTTTTTCATAACTCCCTACAAAAAAGTCTTGTACATCCTCTAAAAAAGACATGTGACACTGCAGGCAAAATTACATTGTTCATATTGCTCTTATCTTCTACAATTGAGCAGAACCTCCATTTTTTGAATGGTATCAGATAAGCACTTTGTAAAGGCTCTATAACACATCATTCAGTGTCAGGTTTCCCCAAATGTGTAACTAAATGCAGTGCACAACAGGTTGGAAGAACTGAAATTGCATTAAAAGAATCTGTGGTTGAATTTTTATATTGTTTGCAACTGATATCACCACCTGAAGGGTTCAAATAGATAATAAACCTATTTGAGCAAAGGCATATCAAATACCTCTGTATGGAAAAAAGAGCTGTGCAAGGAACCTCACATGACTTCAGGCAATTCTTATGTAGCAAAATCTCACTTAAAACAAACCTCCCCTTTCTCTTGAGATGTCCTATAATCCTGGTGATTAGATGGATCAGTTCTGGTAGTGGTTGCCCTTTGCTTAGAGAATTTACTCAGGTTGTATGGGCTCATTTTGTTTTTCTTGAAATTTCAAAATCAAGTATTGAGAACATTTTGCTTATTAATGAATTTCTCGAGGTATGGTCACTAATCCATGATTCTGCTTTGCACTCTCCAGGGGAAATCTGAACCCCAAAAGCCTTAATTTTATTTGTTTGGAATGAACAAGGCAAATCATGCCTCTAGTTTCTATCATCACAAGACTGAGCTTCTTTGAGACAGTGACATGCCTTATTTTTACTCTCTATCCCTACTGTCAAAAGACTGCCTGATAAGATAAATAAATATTGAACAAATCATACTTGTAGCATGAATGAATGAAGTGTTAAAGAAAATGTCTAGTATGTAAGGGCTCACTTGCTTTATTTGTTAATGCATGGAATTAACTTATATTGGGTAATGTACACAAATGACTACTTACAAACTTATGGGGAAAAAAATCTTACATGTTGGTTTTAATCTGTAAAGACATAGATAGCTCTTTAGCTTTTCCAAATGTCACCTTTCTTTAAAAGCTCTTTTGTAGAAAAGATGGGGCAAACAAGAACACCCTTATCTTTATGTGATTGGAAATTTAAAGGAAAAACATGGTATTTCCCCAAAAGTATTCTTGACATTGGAATCTCTCTGCTCTCGTAAGCAAACCAAGGTTTTAGCAAACCTTGGTTTATTGACCTGTTACAGAATCTATCAATGTTTATTGTACTTGTGCTAGATAACCAGGATGTATTTTGTTTTCATGTGTTAATGCTTCTCTATTGTGCATGCATAATGTAAAGAAATACAAACAATTGTTTTGTAATGGGAATTTCTCAAATACATAAGCTATAAATATAGTATACCGAGTGGATATAAATGCTATGCATTTTTCATAAATTCAAAAGATTTGAAAGTCAGAAAGATTTGAATTATAAATGTTATATTTTAGCTTCCGTCTTAAAACCTCCAAGAGACCTACAGCATTTAATTCTCATCTCATTCCTCTAAGAAGCAGTAGGAGGAAGATATTAAAAAGAGTCTCTGTTCCACCTTCTAAGATCATTACTTTATTTTCCAGAAGTGTATCCTATTCTGGTAAGACAGATATGTCCCATTGATCTTAGAAATAAATATGTTGTTCCATGGCTACAATTTCTTTCTCTGAAATCATCTTCTGTTTTTGTTTTTTTTTTTAATTTATTACCAATTGGCTGGTGCAGTGTGGTTTTCAGCTGCTGAAAATTTAGAGTCCATTACAATAGTGAGGTTTGGAGTAATTTCCTGGAATGTATTTGGTGCCAAAGTGTCTACAAACTGATTTTTTGTCACTCCATTGGCCACTTGTCCCAATGGAAAAAAAAATGTCATTCTGTTTGAGTGGATCTTATATAAGGAATACTATTTATAGATATCCTTTTTCAGGATTGTAATCATCAGTTTGGTAAGAGATAAATTTGAGGCTAAAACATTAAAATGCACCTGAAAACATCCACCAGAATTCTGAATTCCTTTTATTTGATTGCTTCATATGCTCCTGGACCTTAAGGCAAGGTCACTATTGCTGTTGTCATGGGAATCTGGGTTATGGAGAACAAAGCTCAAGCTCATGTTATAACAGGATAAGAAACAACTTTTCTCCTGAAGCAAATTATTCATTTCTCTAAACACACACAACTGTATAGAACTAGTGGTCAGGTTCCAAGGAGGAACTGCTCTTTAACAGATGAAAGCTCAGAAGATACCTCTTTCAAAAAGGAAAAACATAGGTATCCATGGTCTGTTGAGAAGAAGCTTAATTTTTATTAACGGCAATGAAGTTTCTTATGAAAGCTAGGATTAATCTGAAAAATACTAGTTTCTTCCTCTTGGGTCATTTTACTACCATTTTGATCAAAATTAGGTACAGCTTAAAGGACATTTGGAATAATGGTTCACTCAATTACACTTGGCTGCAAACTCAGACACTCTTGTTGGAGTCACAGCACTGGACATTTCAGAGTTTGACTGAATCAGGTTAAGTCTTTGTTCTAGTGTCCATTAAAACACACACTGCATGGAAGTAAAAGGAACAGCTGTTTACTTCACTTTACTCTTCTAAACTGGGCCTATAGCTGGATTGCTTTTTAAAGTGCTCAGGCATGTAAAAAAAAAAAAAACCCAGCACTATTCAATGTGCTCAATGATGTCATAGGTCCACATATTCATTTTTAACACCCTTTACTACTTTTGATGAATGTACTGTATTTTCCTTGCACTAAACTGGGTACTAAAATAGATGAGATACTATATCTATGAAAATATTGGTAAATGCTCACATTTCTTACATTCTGCATTTTATTATACCAAAACACCTGAAAAACTCAATTTCTTCTTCACCTGCCTATCAAGGGCTGGATTAGGATTTATAATTGATGACAACACTTGCAAATCATAGAGCACTTCCTGACTGCTAGTTTCAGTTCAGTTCTTTCAGAGCAAAGCTGGAATACTGATTTTATGTGTGTGTGTGTGCATGTGTGTGTGTGTGTGTGTGTGTGTGTGTTTAGTACTGTGAAGGAAATGTACTTTTAAATGTTTTGCTTTAAAATGTGAATGTGATGAAAAGATGCTCAACGTCACTCCTCATCAGGGAAATATAAATGAAAACCACACTCAGATATCACCTCACACCAGAGTGGCCAAAATGAACAAATCAGGAGACTATAGATGCTGGAGAGGATGTGAAGAAATGGGAACCCTCTTGCACTGTTGGTGGTAATGCAAATTGGTGCAGCCACTCTGGAAAGCAGTGTGGAGGTTCCTCAAAAAATTAAAAATAGACCTACCCTATGACCCAGCAGTAGCACTGCTAGGAATTTACCCAAGGGATACAAGAGTACTGATACATAGGCGCACTTGTACCCCAATGTTTACAGCAGCACTCTCAACAATAGCCAAATTATGGAAAGAGCCTAAATGTCCATCAACTGATGAATGGATAAAGAAATTGTGGTTCATATACACAATGGAGTACTACGTGGCAATGAGAAAGAATGAAATATGGCCCTTTGTAGCAACATGGATGGAACTGGAGAGTGTGATGCTAAGTGAAATAAGCCATACAGAGAAAGACAGATACCATATGGTTTCACTCTTATGTGGATCCTGAGAAACTTCACAGAAACCCATGGGGGAGGGGAAGGAAAAAAAAAAAGAGGTTAGAGTGGGAGACAGCCAAAGCGTAAGAGACTGTTAAAAACTGAGAACAAACTGAGGGTTGATGGGGGGTAGGAAGGAGGGGAGGGTGTGTGATGGGTATTGAGGAGGGCACCTTTTAGGATGAACACTGGGTGTTGTGTGGAAACCAATTTGACAATAAATTTCAAAATAAAATACAATAAAATAAAAAAGGTGAATGTGATTATCATTATTGTACAACTATAGGTAGAATTGTTGGCTTATTTCAGTGTATGGCACATAATGCATACTCCTGATTTAGAAACTTAGTTTATTTTTTAAGAGCTTTCCATATCACCTTGAAGCTTGTGTTACATAAGCTTTATGGACTCACTCAACTTTGTGATGAAAAGAATCCACCAGGTGAATAGCAGTAAGCTCATGAGCTTTTAAGGGCTTATTTTGCCAGACTGCCACTCCAGCTTACTGTTTGGAGTGGTACTATTCTGCATGCACTGATTATAATACCGCAAAACTCTGATAATATTCATAGCAGAATGAAAATGTCTTTTGCTACCGTCCTCCCCCTCTCTTTTTGCATACAGTACATTGAGTATTAACTAAGGAAATGCCTGAATTAAACTGACAAATCCAAATGCCTGAAATTTAGGACTGCATTTATGGATTTCACCTACAATATATCAGCATCAAAATGTCAGTGACAGTAATTCACAGCCAAAAGAAATTTCTATGGGTTTTAAAACTTTGAGTTCAGGTCATTGTCGTGTTATCTAGCACAAGTCAGGGGAGCAGAACCTATGGGGACAGTGAGACTTAAAATCAGTACTAAAATATTTCTCCAAACTAGAGATTTATTCTGGAACATGGGAGGAAGAAACTATATCTTTAAAAGGAATATGTGCGTGTGTGTGTGTGTGTGTGTGTGTGTGTGTGTGTGTGTGTTTTCAAAGAAAGAGAAAGGGGAAACAAGCTAGTGAGACAGACTGAACCAGAATCCATTTTAGAAACACACACACACACACACACACACACACACACACACACACACACACAATTGTCTGTGCTTTGAGGGTGCCAATGCCAAAGACTTTATTTATTTAGGAGAAATATTAATGGAATATCCTCTCTTTCTTTTTGTAAAGAAAAAAAAAAAGAGAGATGGCTACTCAATTTTTGAGTCACTTAAACATGCTTACTCCTTTCTTGGTTTTCATTTCTGCCTCTCTCATGTCTCCAAATGTCCTTGACAGGCAGTTTAACCCCAAATTGTTTCAAATGTCCATATACATGGTTGCACTTATATATATATTCCAAAAAGATGTTGTTGAGAATATAAACTGTGCAAATGAACTGTATATCATTTTTCAAAATGGCATTCAAAAAATGTTTCCTATTGTGAAGGATCACACTTGCTTAGTGAAATAAATACCAAAAATGTATTCAGAAAGCAAATCTAAATTAGAAACTATACCATCTTTTGCTATAGCCATATCCACGGCAGCCTTTAAATGAAGAGCTCTGTAAAATTATTACCCGGATAGGTTGAGTTATGTAAGGCATCACTGCATGATGTAAGGGCACTCCTATGGAAACAATCTGACATTATATAATAATGTAACTACTGCCAATATAGTTTTGGGGATGTGGGGAAAGAAGGGAGTTATGTCAGAGATCATATTTCACCTTATTTTTCTTGTAACTATGAAAATTATATTGGAAACAAAATGAACAAACCCTAGATTTGTGATTCTGTGGGAGTCTTGGCCCTTCTTTGCTAGAATGGTGGCAAAGTGGTCAGCATTCCATTGCAGTGGGTTGCATTCCTTGGCCCCACTTGGTCCTTCTTGATCCTACTTTCCTTTTCTTTTCCTCTTCTCTTCCTCCCCCATGCAAAAAAAGAGAGAAAGAAGGAAGGAAGGAAGGAAAGAAGGAAAGAAGGAAGGAAGGAAGGAAGGAAGGAAGGAAGGAAGGAAAAAGAGACTCGAATCATTTGAGTGAGAAAACATTAAATAGTAGATAATATTAATGGGGAAATTATTTGGTTTAATTTTCCCAACTTACATGTTCTTGACAAATGCATCCAGCAAAACAAATCCAAGTAGAATGAAGCAAACCCCTACTCCCCAGAAGACAATCTAATTTTAATTAAAGTCTTATTTTGAAAAGAAAAGCCTATTGTAAAAAACACTGGAGAAGAATTAAATTAATAAACACAATAAAACATGAAACTGAAAAATATCATGGAGTGGCTGGGGCATGGTCGAGGGTGGGATGGTTACAGAAAAGATAACTTTAACATGAAAAAGAACACCAAAAAAAGGAAAAAGAGTAAATAAAAGGAAGACCACAAATGTCAAAGGATATTTATTTATTTATATGGCTGGAAAAGGGGTAAATTATACTCTTGCATCAAAACACTTAATGATTAGTATTATAACTTCCATTAAACATAGGAAATTATGCACATAGTTTTTCAGGATAAAAAATGCACAGAGACAGAAATTGACAATTTGTTAGCAATTAAATAGCAATACATATTCTTGTGGGCAGAGAACACCACTAGGCCTTACCTTTTAAAAATAGCATTTTGGCTACTTTTGGAGGATTATGACACATTCACTTTATGCTTAAAAGACACACACGTGTTTGGCACTGAAACACCTCTCTGTTAATTAGAAAAAAATAAAAACTTTAAACTATAATTCAAATGTGAAATCATTTTTGTAGGTATTTTCCTTAAAGTACAAAGTACATAGCAGTGTAGTGCCCATTATGAATTCTAGAATACGACAAGCTTGATCAAATTTGCAAAAGGGATGGAATGACTATATAATAAATAGTACAAGAGAGTTCCACATTTGTTTCATCTCAAGTAAATACTCCAAAGTAACCACAATACACTTGTTAGCAAATAAATATATGAAAAGAAGATGTTACGTTCATAGACATAACATTAGATCACAAAGCACTTTCATTTATATGATTCTCAGAGCTGTCCTGTGAGGTTTGCAGGGCAAGTTATATTTTCCCTCTTTAAAAGACAAAGGAATTAAAGTTCAAAGAGCTGGAGTGAACTGCCCCAAATTAGAGAAAGTTGCAACTGAAATTCAGGTCTCTAGATACAAGTTCAATACTTTTCTGTCAACTATACTCCTAAAATTATGGAAGTCACAATTAGGTAAAATTGAATATGGTTATCTTTAAATCCAAGCTGTAGATTTAGAGCAGAATCTAGATAATATATAAATACTTCATCAATTTTAGTTTTGTCCTTCAGGTCACTACATTTCTGATTGCATCATCTACCAGATATCTTATCCTTGATCATTCAAAGTTCCTAACAATATGCTGCCACAGATATACAATGGATGTTCAATAAATACTTATTTGATTCAGTTACTACCCAAAGGCTTATAATTAATAATCTACTAAGCTGCTAGTATTTCCATTGACTTTTTGATTTGACAAAGAGACTCTAGAATTAAGGAATAGGTGATATTAAAACCACCCATAAGATACATCAATTTTATTTATACACTCTTTTTTTTTTTTACAGAGAAGAACTATAAACACTTTTCTTCTTTTAAATTCATCAAGCTACTCATGTATTCAAGAATATAATTTTCAGGTTCTCCAGAAATTATTTCAAAACCTATTACCTGCTTTTTGGCCATAAAATTCAAACATTAAAAATTATGCCTGGAAGTAAATATCTCTATGACAAGTGCCTGAAATACATGGGAGTAGAAAGAAAGGTTAAAAGCAAGACTTTATGTATGGGCATATTCACTTTTCTAATGAATAAAAGCATATCAAACTTCGATTCAGGACTTTTTTGTTTGTTTGTTTGTTTGTTTTATATTTTTTAATTATTTTTTTTTCTTTTCAAATTTTTATTCAAATTTCAGTTAGTTAAATACAGTTCAATTTTGATTTCAGGAGTAGAATTCAGTGATTCATCACTTACATACAACATCCAGTGCTCATCACAGTAAGTGCTCTGCTTAATACCCATCACCCATCTAGGCCATCCCCCTGTATCAACCTTCAGTTTGTTCTCTATCTTTAAGAGTCTCTTATGGTTTGTTACCCTCCTTCTTTTCCCCCTTCCTATATGTTCATCTGTTTTGTTTCTTAAATTCCACATATGAGTGAAATAATATGCAATTTGTCTTTCTCTGGATGACTTATTTCAATTAGCATAATATACTCTAGCTCAACCCACTTAGTTAAAAATGGCAAGATTTAATTTTATCATAGCTGAGTACTGTCCCATTGTGTGTGTGTGTGTGTGTGTGTGTGTGTGTGTGTGTATAACCTCTTTATCCACTCATTAATTGATGTACTTGATGTACCTCATTTGGGCTCTATGCATAGTTTGGCTACTGTTGATAATGCTGCTATGAACATTGGGGTGCATGTAGCCCTTTGAAGCTGTATTTTTGTGCCTTTTAGGTAAATACTTAGGGGGCGCCTGGGTGGCTCAGTCGGTTAAGCGTCCGACTTCAGCTCAGGTCATGATCTCGCGGTCTGAGAGTTCGAGCCCTGCGTCGGGCTCTGGGCTGATGGCTCAGAGCCTGGAGCTTGCTTCAGATTCTGTGTCTCCCTCTCTCTCTGCCCGTCCCCCGTTCATGCTGTGTCTCTCTCTGTCTCAAAAATAAATAAACGTTAAAAAAAAAACAAAAAAAATGTCATTTATAGGTAAATACTTAGTAGTGCAATTGCTGGACTGTAGGGTAGTACTATTTTTAACTTTTTGAGGAACCTCCATATGTTCTCCATAGTGGCTACACCAGTTTGCATTCAAACAAATAGTGCAAGAGAGGGTCCACCTTTATCTGCATCCTTGTTAACACCTGCTGTTTCTTGTGTTGTTAAGTTTAGCCATTCTGACAGGTGTGAGGTGGTATATGATCATGGTTTTGATTTGTATTTCCCTGATGATGAGTGGTGTTGAACATATTTCATGTGTCTGTTAGCCATCTGGATGTCTTCTTTGGAAAAGTGTCTATTCATGTCTTCTGTCCATTTCTTCATTGGATTATTTATTTTTAAGTGTCAACTTTGATGAGTTCTTTATAACTTTTGGAAAGTAACCCTTTATCAGATTTGTCATTTGAAAATATTTTCTCAAATTCCTGAAGCCACCTTTCAGTTTTGTTGAATGTATCCTTTGCTGTACAGAAACTTTGTATCTTGATGGAGTCCCAATAGTTCATTTTTGCTTTTGATTCTCTTGCTTCCAGAGGCATGACTAGTAAGAAGTTGCTCCAGCTGAGAACAGAGATGTTGTAGCCTGTGTTCTCCCCTAGGATTTTGATGGTTTCCTGTCTCACATTTAGGTCTTTCATCCATATTGAATTTTTTTGTGTGTATGGTGTAAGAAGGTGGTCCAGTTTCAATCTTTTGCATGTTGCTATCTAGCTTTCCCAACACCATTTGTTGAGGAGAGTGTCTTTTTTCCATTGAACGCTCTTTCCTGCTTTGTCAAAAATTACTTGACAATATAGTTGTTGGTCCATTTATGGGTTTTCTATTCTGTTCCACAGATCTATGTGTCTGTTTTTGTGCCAGTACCATATTGTTTTAATGACTGCATATTTATAATGTAACTTGAAATCTGGAACCGTGATGTCTCCAGTTTTGTTTTTCTTTTTTCAGGATTGCTGTGTCTATTCAGGGTCATTTGTGGTTCCATACAAATTTTAGGATTTTTTTTCTATCTCTGCAAAATATGCTGGTGGCATTTTGATAGGGATTGCATGAAATGTGTAGATTGCTTTGGGTAATATAGACATTTTAATAATATTTGTTGTTCCAATCCATGAGCATAGAATATTTTTTTCCATTTCTTTCTGTCATCTTCAATTTCTTTCATAAGTGTTGCATAGCTTTCAGAGTACAGACCTTTTACCTCTTTGGTTAAGTTTATTCCTAGTTATCTTATGGTTTTTGGTACAATTGCAAATGGGATCTATTTCTTGATTTATTTTTCTGCTACTTCATTATTGGTGTATAGAAGTGCAACAGATTTCTGTATGTTGATTTTATATCCTGTGACTTTGCTGAATTCATGTATCAATCCTAGCAATTTTTTTTGGTGGAGTCTTACAGGTTTTCCACATAGAGTATTGTGTCATCTCTGAGGACTAAGTTTGATTTCTTCCTTGCCAATTTGGATGCATTTTAGTTGTTGTTGTTGTTGTTGTTGTTGTTGTTGTCTGCTTACTGAGGGAAGACATCCAGTACTATGTCAAATAATAATGGTGAGAGTGGACATCCTTGTCTTGTTCCTGACTATAGAGGAAAGGCTCTCAGTTTTTCCCCATTGAGGATAAAACTGTGAGTCTTCTGTATATGGCTTTTATGATGTTGAGGCCTTTATGATGTTGAGGTATGTTCCACCACCCTTACTTTATTGACGTTTTTTATCAAGAAGGATGCTGTATTTTATCAAATGTTTTTTTTTCTTTCTCCATTGACAGGATCATGTGGTTCTTATTCTTTCTTTTATTATTATTTTTCTTTTGACAGAGGGAGAGCGAGTAGGGAAAGGCAGAAAGAGAGGAAGAGAGAGAATCTTAAGAAAGCTCCATGCCCAGAATAGAGCCCAGCACAGTGCTTGATCACAGAACTGTGATATCATGACTTGAGTTGAAATCGAGGGTCATATGCTAAACTGACTGAGCCACCCATGCACTCTTTATTATTTTTTAATGCGTTTTATAATGTTGTTTAATTTGCAAATATTGAATCACCCCTGCACCCCATGAATAAATCCCACTTAATCGTGGTGAATAATTATTTTAATGTACTGTTGAATTCGATTTGCTAGTATCTTGTTGAGAATTTTTGCATCCATGTTCATCATGCATATTGGCCTGTAATTCTCCTTTTTAGTAGGGTCTTTGGTTTTGGAATAAAGGTAATTCTGGCCTCATAGAATGAGTTTGGAAGTTTTCCTTCCATTTTTATTTTGTGGAATAGTTTGAAAAGAATAGGTATTAACTCTTCTTTAAATGTCTGGTAGAATTTTCCTGGGAAGCCGTATGTATCTGAACTTTTGCTTGCTGGGAGATTTTTGATTGCTGATTCAATTTTTTGACTGGTTATGGGTATGTTCAAATTTTGTATTTCTTCCTGTTTCAGCTTGTATATTTCTAGGAATATATCTGTTTCCTCCAGATTGCCCAGATTGTTGGCATATATTTTTTTCATAATATTCTTTTATCATTGTTTGTATTTCTGTGATGTTGGTTTTGATATCTTCCTTTTCATTGGTGATTTTATTTACTTGGGTCTTTTTTCTTTTTGATAAGTGTGTGTAGGGGCTTCTCAATTTTATTAATTCTTTTGCAAACCAGCTCTTAGTTTCATTGATCTGTTGTACTGTTTTTTATTGTTCTTGTTTCTATATCATTTATTTTGCTCTAGTTTTTATTATTTTTCTTCTTCTGATGACTGTAGGCTATTTGCTCCACCTTTTCTATCTCTTTTAGGTAGATGTAAGGTTAGGTTGTGTATTTGAAACTTTTATTGCTACTTGAGGTAGACATGTATTGCAATATACTTCCTTTTAGGGCTGTCTTTGTGCATCCCACAGGTTTTGGACTGTTGTGTTTCCATTTTAAACTCTTCCATGTACATTTTATTTCATCTTTAATTTCCTAGTTAGACCATTCTTTCTTTAATAGGGTGTTCTTTAACCTCCATATATTTGTGGCCTTTCCAAATCTTTTCTTGTGGTTGACTTCAGGTTTCACAGGATTGTGGACTGAAAATATGTAAAGTATGACCTCAATCTTTTTGTACTTGTTCAGGGCTGACTTGTCACCCAGTTTGTGACGTATTCAGCAGAATGTTGTCTGTGGATTTGAAAAGAATGTGTATTCTGCTAATTAGGATGAAATGTTTTGATATATCTGTTAAGTCTTATTGGTCCAGTGTATCATGCAAAGCCATTGTTTCCTTCTTGATTTTTCTGCTTAGATGATCTATCCATTGGTATAAGTGGAGTGTTAAATACCCTTACTATTATTTTATTATTACCAATGAGTTTCTTTAGGTTTGTTATGTCCAGCACTTCTGATAAAAAACCAAAACAAAAATCTCCTGTAAATTAACGTGAAAATTAATTCTGAGCTGCTGTATCAAAGGTGTGGCAACTCCTTATCACTCTTAGACAACATATTTTATTGTTAGCATAAGAAAGGAAGAAAGGTACATGCAGTGTTATAATTTAGTGCCAATATGTGTTTTTCTATCTTTTGCATGGGACTGGAAGCTTTATGAGAAAAAAAGTCATCATGACTAACTTGGCCTCAATTTTATCTCCAATATCTAACATAATGCATGACACATGGTAGAAAAGTAATAAATGTTTTTAAATGAATAAACAATATCAAAGGGAATAAATTTGAAAATAGAGGAATGCTTTACTGACATCTAGAAATTGTAAATATCTAAAAGGGTGCTGAAAGAAAATGTCTTTTACAGAAAAAGAATAGCCTTTGTGCAATAAACAAGAATAAATGCAGCAAAGAGCCAAGAGCAAGTCACCCCCCTCATACTGTTACTGGTTGGTTCATCAATAAAGAATAAACTTCATCAGGTGAAAAAACAATCTATATTTCAGGTAAAGAATCTGAAAAAAAGAAATAGAAGTCATAAGGAAAGGATGGAAAAAACATTAACAGAGAAAGGAAAACAAATGGTGGAGACTTTGACACCAAAGAAGACCAGTCACAAAAAGGTAATTGACATCATATTGTTACATGCTCTGTAGTCTTCTGAGTTTACCAGCCATTTCATTGTCAATAGTTCTCAAGAGGCCTGTAAACACTAAGACAGCAGGTTCTTTGGCAGGGATAGAAGTCTGTGTGTGTGTGTGTGTGTGTGTGTGTGTGTGTGTGTAAGGGTGGACAGCCACATATATCTCAATAGTCCTTAGGTACATCTCTGTGTATGCATATCAGTCATAGGACTTTCTTTTTTTTCAATTTGAAGAGCTATAGTTCTAATGAAAAAGCAAACTTTCGTACATTGTGGTGTCTAAAAATTAGCAGATAATGTTCAGAATTCTGCTGACAAGTCAAAAAGTGGCTTGCAGCAACAGTAAAGATTTCTGGAAGTAAAGCAATGACTTAGGAGAAGGCTTCTTTGGATTTTGATCACCTTAAGGAACGGTGGTAATGCTACCCTCACAGATCAGACAGTTGTACAATCTTTTCTTTCACTTTATGAGAAAGAGAAAAATGACCAAAACTCAATCCAATAAAAGTGACTTTTCAAGACAGTGAGTTCCTAGCTTCAGTACTTATATAATGTTATTGAGCAATTGAATATATATCTTTAGTCATATATTTGATAATGATAACTCAAAGCAATTAATAGAAGATTAAATTGTTTCATATAATTTTATAGAATGCAATATATTTTGGAAAGTATCCATCTCAGAATAAGTTAAACAAAATAAAGGGCACCTGGGTGGCTCAGTCGGTTAAGCATCTGATTTCGGCTCAAGTTATGATCTCACAGTTCGTGGGTTTGAGCCTCGTTTTGGGCTCTGTGCCAACAGCTCAGAGCCTGGAACCTGCTTCGGATTCTGTGTCTACTTCTCTCTCTGTTCCTCCCCTGCTTGCGCGCTCTCTCTCTCTCTCTCTCAAAAATAAAGATTAAAAAAATAAAAAAAAAATCATTGGTGCTTATAGGGTTAAACAGAAGTTATTTGGAAATCCACTTAGCCAAGCCCCAAGAGTCATGCATAATACCATATAAACTACTTTCAATAGAGCAGGAACTAGTAAAAGTTGGGTGATTTTTGACCCTTATGAGAGGTATATAACTATTTAAGTCTATGACTATCACCTACTTAGTCACAAGGTATAAAATCTGATTCAAGAAACCAAAGTAAAATCACTGATGGCAAGGTATCAGGAAAAGAATTACTTTACATATATTCTGAAGTGTAAAACACTGCAATCCCAGACTCTCACCTAAAATATTTACTGTAAATAGCTACTATTGCAGCAACAAGCTTTTTTTAATAGAGCTCATACTATTCCAAGTACATCCCACTATGCATTTCATTTAACAAGTCTTAGGAATAGTCTAATTTATTTCTGTGCTTCTTAATACAAATTTTCTTATAAGACTGAAGGCAGTTTGTTTATTCCATTTTAATATGTGGGCATTATTTGAGACTATTTCCAATCAGAGGAAAATTTAATGATTTACACTTACTATCTCCTTTGTTATAGTATTTATAGCTTGTGAGATTGATATTCTGAATAGACCAGTGGTATAGCATCCACATAAATAGAGTGGGAATAAATTTTACAGATAAACATGTGCTTAGAGTTAGCAAATGATGATGGAAAGGTATTAAAACAGGATTCTTTGATTCTGTAGTCTTCCTTTATAATTCAAGTGGGATAGTCTGTGAATAGAATGGACTAGAAGACAGTTTTTAAGAGCTAGCAAAATTTTATAATTTTCAACAAAATTAGCACAGATTAATTCTCTTCGTTATTATTACAACTGAAGGTAAAATACACTTATCTAGTATAGGACTTCAATGTTTTTTAAATGCAATAAATTTTTCATTCTGCATGCCTTTGTGTTTGTATGTAATCCCTCAAAACAAATGCAATAGGCATGACTTCTGGTACTTCAACATTCTGAATCTAGGTAATAGGTCAATACATCCTAATACATTTTATCAAACTTCTATAATTATTCGTTAAAAGTAATAACACAATTTTTATGTACTCATCCATTTAACACCTGTGCTAAACTTTATTTACTCTTGAGATCTCCAGTGTATAAGTCTTTTATCTTAGTCATCCATTCCTCATTGACACACATTGACGTGTGGGTAAAAAACTTAAAACCATGTCATTATTTTTGATAATGCTCATTATTGTGTTTATATGTGGAAGAGTAGGTATTTAAATGGCATGTTCAGTTTCTTTACTGGTCTATTCTGATTTTCTATGCCTTCTGGAATCAGACACATCTTACTTCTGTTGCCTCCACCTTGAGTAGACCCAAGATCGTGTTTACAGTTCTTTTTGTGGGTATTTAAAACAAAATAGTCTAGCTAGTATGGGCTCTTTTTTATTCTACTCTCTGCTTATGCATCCCATGAAGATCCTAGCCCACGCTACATGGCTGGCAAAGTATGGTTTTGTGTATTTACTAATCTACATTTCAATTTCTTCTGGCACATAGGGATTTCCTTTTGTTTCTTGGGAGCACAGATATCTAAACATATATTTAAAATTCTGGTTATCTTTTATCC
Source organism: Panthera uncia (assembly GCF_023721935.1). Lineage (NCBI taxonomy): Eukaryota > Metazoa > Chordata > Mammalia > Carnivora > Felidae > Panthera > Panthera uncia. The sequence continues at coordinate 75,002,087 of NC_064817.1, forward strand.
AGTCGTCTTAGGTATTTATAGTATGAAGCCTTCCATGCTAAGTTAGTCCGTCAAGGTTTCACAATTGCTCTGTTTTATATCCACTGCCTCAGTACCATTCTCTCCTTGGCCTGTTGACATTTGTACCACCTGTATGTGGCCCTCAAATCCTAAATCTGCTTTCGTGAAGGTCATCTATGACCCAAATGGATTCTTTCTGTCTTCTATATCTCTACAACAGGATCTGGCATCTTGTTTGTACTCAGTAAATGCATGTGAAGTGAATTAGCATTATTTAATACCATAGCATCATTTGCCACCTCAACCTTTTATATAATTTTTTATTTCTTTGACTCTCTTAACAAAGTTAAGAGAAACCAAGGGATTTCTCTTTACGTGTCTGTATACCCCTCCTCGCTCTCAGATTTCCTCTTTTTAAATGTATCCAATTAAGTGTTACTTCTCAAGTAATTTTTCTTTTTCTTTGTAGCTAAACCCACACTTTCTCTTATCTTCAGCTATCACCACATGCTGTCAGTTTTCAAGTCTTTATATACAACTCAGATTTCTTTCTTGACATTCAGACTCATATATAGAACTGTCTAGTATGTGAATATTTTAACATGTAACTTAAACTCACATGACCTAAAATGAATGGGGAATTTCTTCTCCAGAATTTCCTCTTCATCCTATATTCTCTATTTCATTTACCTGAGGTAGAATTCTTGATGTCATCTTTCACTAATACTTTTCCCTTACACTTCCCACCAATCCAAACTGATCTCCAAATCCTATGAATTATGTCTCCTAAACATCTCATTAGTCTTTTTCTTTCTATCCCTATAATCATTGCTTAATTTAGACCCTTGTCATTTTATACCTTTATTATGGAAATGGCCTCATCTCCAACTTCAGGTTTTAATTTTGCTCCCCTATACTCTACCTTCAAACTATCCTCCACCCTCCTGACAGCTTTTTTACGTTTTTATTCAAATTCCAGTTAGTTAACATACAGTGTAATATTAGTTTCAGGTGTACGACATAGTGTAGTGATTCAACACTTCCATAAAACACCTGGTGCTCATCACAAAAAGTGCGCTCTTTAATCTTATCACCTGTTTAACTCATCTCCCCACCCACTTCCCTTCTGGTATTCATCAGTTCTCTATAACTAAGACTCTGTTTCTTGATTTTTCTCTTTTTTTTCCTCTTTGCTAATTTGTTTTGTTTCCTAAATTCCACATATGAGTGAAATCATATGGCATTTGTCTTTCTCTGGCTTATTTTCCTTAACATAGTACCCTCTAGCTCCGTACATGCCATTGCAAATGGTAAGATTTTATTCTTTGTTATAGCTTAGTAATATTCCATTGACCCTATGTATTCTTAGCCATTAATATCATATTTAGTACACACTAGGACCTCAGAAAATGTTAAATTAATGAATATAAATTTATATTTCAATCTATTCGTACTTTTCTTCTACTGTCTACCCTTCTAATGGATGTATTGCTAGCAATTGTAACACAAATTTATCATATATATATATATAATATATATATATACACATACATACATAACATACAATATGTATGTGTATACATACATATTGTATATTATGTATGTACATATATGATAAATTCAATATATATTATATGATATATATTATGATATATATATGATATATACTATGTATGTATATATTATGATATATATGATATATATTATGTATGTATATATATGTAACACAAATTTATATGTATATATATATATATATATATATGAAATGAAAAATGTATTTGCTACCCTGAAAGAGTATAAAGGTTCATTAATGATCTTATGACCATGTGGTCATGACCCGAGCTGAAATCAAGACTTCAATTATATATATATATATATATATATATATTATATATGTGTGTGTATATATATATATATATATACATTATGTGCTATAGGCCAAGCACTATTCTAAGTGTTTTATATATGTTAAATCATTTAATACTCAGAACAAAAATTGTAACTTGTATTCCCATATTTATGAAATTGAAGCACAGAAATTATGTGATTTTTCCAGGGTTGCATAGCCAATAAGTAGTGGAGTTGGGATTCAAACATAGGCAGTCTACTTCCAGAGACCACAATATGAAATAGGAAAGAAAAGAAGAGTGTACTTTATGGATGATTGAAAATTCATTACTAATATATAAATTATTGATATTCAAGATTATGCCCTTGCAATTTAAACTTCGTGTGACCTATCTAAAGCATACAACTTTGATATAAAAATTAAGCTCGGTTTGGCTGACTTACATTGTTATTCTGTTCATTTTTCTTTCTCAGGCTTGGGTTTTATCCTTTGGCTACATCTGATCTATTATATGTTTTTCATCACACCCACCATTTTGTATATGAACCAGGTCGAATACCATAGAAAATAGCTTTGAAACTTAAAAAATCTTGGCTTTCATGATTCCTAAGACTGAAGATTCAATTACTAATAAAGCTGCTGTTTTCTGTCTTTAGCCTTCATATTCCTAAACTGAGAAGAAATTATTCCAAACTTGTCCTTTTTTTCTTTGTTTGGGATCTGAAGATGAAAATAGAGTCACAGAATAGTAACATTAATAGATTCTATAGGTACCTGATGTCCTAAAACAATTTGGGTTTTGAGGAAAACGTCTTTTAATAGTATTTCCTCCATGCCAAATAAAAAATTATGGTTTCATATGTAATAAACCCTGAATCACCATTTCTGAGAAATGGAAGTCAGGTATCAACTTGATATTTCCATGTTTTCTACAGTAATTTCTACAATGTTTCACTATTTGGAGATTTGATTGCTTTCTCTCCCCCCAATCCCTTTGCTAACCCATGTTGCCCATAGCTCAAAGCAACTGTCTAGTAAAAGACTTGTATCAACAATCAGAGATATAGTCTACATTTTTTATTTTTTATTTATTTTTAATTTTTTAATGTTTATTTATTTTAGAGAGAGACAGAGCATGAGCGGGGGAGGGGCAGAGAGAGAGGGAGACACAGAATCTGAAGCAGGCTCCAGGCTCTGAGCTATCAGCAGAGTCCGATGCGGGGCTCCAGCTCATGCACCATGAGATCATGACCTGAGCCGAAGTCAGACGCTTAACCGACTGTGTCACCCAGGCACCCTATATACTCTACATTTTTTTAAAAGAGAGATAGTGAGAGTTTGATCCAGGGAGGAGCAGAGGGAGAGAGACATCTTAAGCAGACTCCACTCTTAGTGCATAGCCCTATGTGGGGCTTGATCTTATGACCACAAGGTCATGACATGAGCTGAAATCAAGACTCCAATACTTAACTGATTGAGCCACCCAGGCACCCCTACTCTCCACTCTGAAATTATGATTCTGTTGCAGAGTGAAAAAAAGCCATTGACATTACTTCTTTCATAATGCAATGTTGTCTCCATTTCTGTTGTAAACATAAGACTGAATTTTATCACCAAGACAAAAAGTTTCAGTCCTTACATACTGATAGAGTGATTAATTACAATAAGAGTTCACTATCATTTGAAACACTATTGCTAGTTTTCTTTAAAAAATAGAATATATCTAATGAAATTGATGTCCCCTATCAAATATGAGGAATGGACTAAACCTGAAATGTGTTTCAAGCCCAAATATGCTGCCCAATTAAATATATATAATCAGTTAAACCCTAAAAATCTGATATTCAGTGGACATCCAAATACACTTATTGAAACCCTTTGATATTATGAACCCTATTTACTGATCTCTATTTCATTTCAATGAGGAGGTAGATTGCTGCTATTTTTTATGGCAATGAACTGTACCATAACACATTCTAGTAAGCAAGTGCTGTATATTGCTTTGCTTTCCAATCCTAAGGTCATATAGGTGATGTGGGGGAGAATTGATTTTTTTTTTTCTTGTATGCTTTTAGCTGTTCTGTTAGGTGTGTTGTTTATAGATTTAGAGCTTTTTTTTTTCATTTTTCGAATTTTTTTTTTTTTCATTTCATTAGATTTTGCTTTGACATAATACAGTCTTTTTTCCATTGGCTTGTAAGGACTTTATATGATCTTGACTAATGAACTCTTATTAATGAACCTACATACTCTTTCAGGGTAGAAATACATTTTTAATTACTCCTGAAGACTGTGGAGCTTCTAACTCTTGAGGTTCTTATTGGCGAGGACAGCCTTTGTCTTCTCTCTGCATATACTGCCCAAAGCGTTGGCACTTGACAAGAGTAGCTGCATGTGTGTGCTTATTCAGAGAAAACAAATTGGCTTCTCTCACCTAAGTAAATGACCTTGCTATTTATAGCTGCTGTCTGGATTAAATTCTTTTTGTAAAAGTGAAAGATATAGTCTTCTTTACAGTTAAATGTATTTGAGTTTTCATCCTCCTGGTGCTCTCTACTTCTTCCTAGGAATAAGTTGCTTTGTTTTCTAACACCAAATTATTTTGGACCTCCTTTTTTTTGAGTAATCTTTGTGGAATTCTAAATATTTTCTGATTGCCAAATATGTGCATAATTTCCAAGCCTGTATCCAAACTATGAAGGAAAAATGTCATTAGACCAGTTCTTGCAATAAATAAAAAATGCACATATTTAATGGAGAGAAAGAGATAATGAATTTTAAAAATACCATCTGGTCTTGAAGAAATGTTTTACAAACATAACCAAATATTATTTATAATTTTGTTGTTCTTAGTTCTTTGTTTTCAGAGCTATGAAGTTTAGAATCATCTTTAAAAAGTTAACAGTACATCTTTGAAAACTGTTTTCAAAATCACCTGAGGGAAGGTGTTGAGTCACAGAGAACACAACTTTTCACCTTTTCATAAATCAGCATAAGTCAGCTTGACTGATTCACTGTGTGACCACTGGGTAGAGTATAAATCATGTAGAAAAATGTCAGTTGAAATGTTAGTACACTTTAGGGTCATCTGTTGAATTTTCAGTGTGTGTCTGTATCATCTTCAAAAATCTCCAGCATTGAAACACAGGTGTAAAGAAATGCACATGTAGTCTTCATTATTTCTCTTTGGAAATTTATAAGCTGCATCATATTCATATCTCTTTCAGAACCAGTATAGTAAAAATTAATGCATGCAACAAAGCAATACAAGTTTTTGCTATATCTATTTATCAGATGGAAATCAATTTAGCAAAGATGGAACTCCTTCCCTACTTCTCTCTAAAGCAAACAAACAAAAGCCGAAGAAAATATTTAAAAACAAAGGAAAACTACAAGGAATCTACAGACAGTGGGAAAAAAGTGATGTTGAAGCTAACAGATATAAAAATAATTTCAGTACCTGGGGTGGTCATTTTTTTTTTCCCATAAGAACATCTCAGATATTTTATTAATCTGGGGGATTCATCATGTTTTGGTGACAAATAAGACAGTTTCCTAAACATTTGCTATATCATCAAGAGATTTCCATTTCAAAAATATGTTATCAGACTATATTTAGCCAGTGGTGTCCATACTGTATGGAAGGCAGGCTAACAACAGAGTTTGAACCAAAATCAACTCTACATTTGAGAATCTTATAAAATAATTATTAAAATATGCTGCAGAAATTAATATAGATGATTATTAATAGCCAAATAAAGTGATTACTCAATGTGGTTAAAAAAACAGTGGCTATGATGATAGCTAATATTGTGGAAAATTGAGTGTGTGGTATTACCTAATATTTCCCACCACAGCAAATATAAGGAGAAATTATAATAATTTGTCAACCATTTGCTGGACTTCAGTATCCTATGCACTGTTCAATGTCATTAAAATGTAGCAGTTCAAAGTATTTGGGTTTTTATAAATCTTCCAACTTAAAAATACTTTATGTAACAATAGAAACCAATAATAAAATGCTTGACTATTATCTTAAAGTCATTAAGGTAGAAAATCCAGTTTTGTAAAGACAAATGAACTACTGGTATCCATTAAATATTGCCACCACTCAAATGCAACATCTTCCAGGAAAGGGCCTTAGTGATATTCACCACTGTATCTTCAATATCTAGATGGGAACTTGGCCTATCAGAGGTACACAACCAATATGTGTTGAATCAAGGCATACATCTAGATCTGACACCCAAATTAAATGAATAATGGTGCGTTATGACTCAACTCTGAAACAGGCAATGTAAAAGGAAATACTTTGAATGACACTGAATGAAAATCATTGTGATTTATAAATACCTCACAAATAACTAGATTTCCAAACTCACATTTATAAGATTCTTATGCTTTATACACAAACTATTAAAAGATGGTTGGCTGTATGTATTAGTTTGCTAGGGCTTCTATAACAAAGTACCATAGACGGGGTACCTTTAACAACATAAATTTGTTTTCTCAAAGTTCCGGGGGCTGAAAGTCCAATACTAAGGTATCAGTAGGTTTGGTTTCTTCCTAGGCCTCTCTCCTTGCCTTGTTGATTGTTTTCTTCTATGTCTTCACATGGTCATCCATCTGTACATGCTTGTGTCTTAATCTCCTCCTCTTACAAGGACACCAATCATATTGAATTCGGTAACTCCCTAATGCCTTCATTTTAACTTAATTACCTCCTTAAAGACCGTATATCCAAATGTAGTTATATTCTTAGGCACTGGGGTTTAAATTTCAACATATAAAGGTACAGCTTATAACACTCTATGACACACGAGATGGAGTAGGATTACAACACAAGTGAACAAAATATACAAAATTATAAAATTCTAACAATTTAAATAGTGAATCACTTATTAAATTTTTAATGACCGCAAAAATGAATGGAAAGATAGCAAACGGCGATGTACATGACAAAGTAGAAGAATAAATTATGTTCACAAGTGTTGAGATGACTTGGGGGAAAAAAGACATATTTATCATAGGTTTCAGGTAATGTTTCTTGGAGTATCTTTTGTTGTTTTTTTTGTTTGTTTTTTAGATCAATAGTTTCTTAATAATGTCTCCAAAGTTCTGAAAGAGTTAATATTTCTACAATAAGTGATCAATTTATTTCTTCTCAACAAAGACAGGTCTACTGAACTGTTTATTCCCATGGAGTTATATCTACAATAATTAATCTAGCAGATGGCTAATATCCTGGAAACTCATGGTAGTATATTAGGATTTTAAGGAATTAGATGGATTTATTTTGGATCCCCAGATAATTTGGTACTGTACTGCATACACCAAAAAAGCCTAATTATAAAGCTGTGTGATAGTGATACTCTAGTGTCTGAGGTAAGCAGACAATGTAAGAGAACAGAAGGAGTTAAGATGGTGGAGGAGTAAGGGTATGCTAAGCTTGCCTTGTCCCTTGAACTCAGCTAGGTAAATATTAAATCATTCTGAATATCCGAGAAATCAATCTGAGGACTGAGAGAACAAAAGTGCAGGTCTACATGTAGAATCATGGAAGGTAGGAGCTGCAGAGACTTGATTTGGGGGAGATAAGAATTGCAGGCGCAATTGGTGCTGTGGAAGGGAGGAAGCCCTGTTTATGGAGACTTCTATAAGCAGCAGAGTGCAAAATCTGAAGTTTTAGAACTCCATCACAATGGGGGTTATGCTGGTTTAGCAGTGCTCCTGTGAGGAAGGAGCACAGAGACCCAGGAGCAGTGCTGTCTGAGGATCCACTGCATCACACAAAAAGAAACAGTTCCCCTGCTTGGAGTGCATTTGACAGTGGTGACAAGGTCTCTCTAGGACAGAAAAAAGGGTGGCACCGATATGCAGCAGTGTTCTTAGGCATAGGAACAGAGCTCCAGCTGAGGGCAGTGAGCCTTGATGCTGGCTTTCTGCTCCACTTTGCCATAAACTCAAAACAGCTGCATAGTCATGTGACTGCTTTTGTGGCTAGGCCAGCAAACAACAAAAGCATGATGAGACCCTCCCCCCAGAGGATCAGCATGGGGGATGCCATGTAAGTCCCTAAAATTTGGAATTTAGAAACCTAGCTGCACACCTGAGATAAAACAGCTCAGACACAGAAAGAATGACAGCAGGGATCTGACAGAAGCTGGGGACACAACAGACGTGATTGCTTTTCAGTGAGGGCTTCTTGAAAAGTGGCATGTGGGAGCTATCCACGTTGGAACTAAAGAGCAGGTGAAATCATTTTGTCCCCTACCCATCAGCAATGACCAACCTCAGTGAGCTAAACAGCCGCTTACACCAAGCCTCACCCCCCTATACCCTGCAGGTGCATCTCTATGAGCAAGTTGGCCAGAGAAGCAGGGCAACAGGCCATTTCTTCAGAAGGTCAGCGCAACCCTTTGCACACACCAAGTCTATTGTTCATAGAATGCTATAAAGCTTCAGCTCTAGGAGAAATCAAAGGTAGCTTCCTTTTCATTTTTATTTTTTTAAATTTTTAAATTTTTAAATTTTAAAATTTTTATATATGTGTTTATATACAGTAAAACCTTGATTTGTGTGCATAATTCATTCTGGAAACATGCTTATAATCCAAAGCACTTGTATATCAAAGAAAATTTCAAGAACCATTGGCTCAGTTGTGATCATGTGATGTTCAGTGTCACATACTAATTGTATTTAAAGATAGCATTTTCTATCAAGTTGAAATTTATTAGAAATGTTTTCTTGTCTTGCAGAACACTCGCAGAACAAATTACTTGCAATCCAAGGTTTTACTGTATTTACTTTTATTTTTTGGATATAGCTTCTTTTAAAAAAGAGAACAAAACACACCTTGGATCAATGTTTTTAATTTTTTTATGGAACAAAATGACAAGACAGATGAATCATGCCAAAAGAAAGAACAGAAAGTAGAAGTAACACCCAGGGATTTAATCAATACAGATGTAAGTAAGATGTCAGAGTTAGAATTAAAAAAAAAATTATAAGGATACTAGCTGGGTTTGGAAAAAGCATATGAGACTAGAGAATCCCTTACTCCACAGACAAAAGGACAAAAATCTAGTCAGGCCACAATTAAAAATGCTATAACCAAATGTAAACCCAAGTGGATGCCATATCAATGAGGACAAATGAAATAGAGGAATGAATCAGTGATATAGAAGATAAAATTATAGGAAATAATGTAGCTGAAAAGAAGAGGAAAACAAAGGTATTGGATCACAAAGGAAGACTTAGAGATCTAAGCAAATCCTTAAAATGTAATAACATTCATATTATAGGAGTCCCAGAAGATAGACAGAAAAAAAAGGACAGAGGTTTATTTGACCAAATTATAGCTGAAAACTTCCTTAGCCTGGGGAAGGACACATACATAGAAATCCAGAAGCATAGAGAATTCCCATTAAATTCAACAAAAACCGGCCATCACCTAGACATATCATAGTCAAATTCACAAAATACACGGATGAGGAAAGAATCTTGAAAGCAGGAAGGGAAAAAAAAAAGTCCTTAATCTACAAGGGAAGACAGACCATGTTTGCAGGAGATCTGTCCACAGAAACTTGGCAGGCCAGAAGGGAGTGGCATGTTATATTCAACATGCTGAATGGGAAAAATATGCATCTGAGAATATTTTATCCATCAAGGTTGCCATTCAGAAGGGAGGAAAATGTAAAGGTTTTCCCCCCAAAAAATCTAAAGTAGTTTGTGACCACTAAACCAGCCCTGGGAGAATTCATAATGGGGACACTTTGAGTGGGGGAAAAAAGAACAAAAATTACGAATACTAGAAAGGAGGAGAGATAGGTGGTTGTTATTTAATTTTACAGGTAACACAATGGGACTAAATTCATATCTTTCAATAAACACTCTGAATGTAAATGAACTAACTGCTCAAGTGAAAAAACAGGATATCAAATGGATAAAAATTTAAAAATACCTATTGGGTCACAAGGGTGGCTCAATCAGTTGAGCATCCAACGTTTGATTTTGGCTCAGGCCATGATCTCAAGGTCCTGGGATTGAGCTCCACATTGGGCTCCATGCTGTGGGTGGAGCATGCTTAAGATTCTCTCTCTCCCTCTGTCTCTCTGCCCCACTCACAAGCTCTTGCTCTCTCTCTCTCTCTCTGTCAAAAAAAAAGACCCATCTATATGTTGACTACAAAGGACTCATTTTAGACCTAAAGACACCTGCAGATTGAAAGTGAGGAGATGGAGAACCATCTATCATGCTAATGGATATCAAAAGAAATCCAGAGTAGCCACACATACATCAGAAAAACTAGATTTTAAACCAAAGGCTGTAGCAGGATATGAAGAAGGGCATTATGTCATAATTACAAGGTCTGTCCATCAAGATCTAACAATTATAAATATTTATGCCTCCAACTTGGAAAAACCCAACATACAAATCAATTAATAACAAACATAAAGAAACACATTGATAATAATACAATAATAGTAGAGAAATTTAACACCCCACTTACAGCAATAGACAGATCATCTAAGCAGAAAATCAATGAAGAAACATTGGCTTTGAATGACACACTGTACTGGATGGACTTAACAGATATATTCAAAACATTTCATCCTGAAGCATCAAAATACACATTCTTTTTGACTCCACATGAAACATTTTCCAGAATAGATAATATACTGGGTCACAAATCATCCCTCAACAAGTACAAAAAGATTGAGATAATACCATGCATATTTTAAGAGCACAACACTATGAAACTTGAAGTCAACTACAAGAAAAAAAAAAAAGGAAGGGCCACAAATAAAGGCAGGTTAAAAAGCATCCTACTAAAGAATGAAAGGGTTGGGGTTCCTGGGTGGCTCAGTCGGTTAAGCATCCAGCTCTTGATTTCAGTTCAATTCATGATATCATGGTTGTGGGATTGAGCCCTACATTGGGATCAGCACTGAGTATGGGGCCTGTTTGGGATTCTGTTTTTCTCTCTGCCCCTCCCGCACTCTTGTGCACATGCACACACACACACACATACACACACACACTCTTTCAAAATGAATAAACTCTTTTTTTAATTTTTTTTAACGTTTATTTATTTTTGAGACAGAGAGAGACAGAACATGAACGGGGGAGGGGCAGAGAGAGAGGGAGACACAGAATTGGAAGCAGGCTCCAGGCTCTGAGCCATTAGCCCGGAGCCCGACGTGGGGCTCGAACTCATGGACCGAGAGATCGTGACCTGAGCTGAAGTCGGACACTTAACCAACTGAGCCACCCAGGCGCCCCAAATAAACTTTTAAAAAAAAACAAGAATGAATGGGTTAACCAGAAAATTAAGAAATTTAAAAGTGCATGGAAACAAATGAAAATGAAAACAGAACATTCCAAAACCTTTGGGATGCAACAAAGGCAGTCCTAAGAAGAAAATATATTGCAATCCAAACCTATATCAAGAAGTAAGAAGAGTCTCAAATATATAACCTAACCTAACATATAAAGAAGCTAGAAAAGGAACATCAAATAAAGCCTAAAGTCAAAAGGGATATAATAAAGGTTAGAACAGAAATAAAAGACATACACACAAATAAAGAAAACCACAAAACCACAGAAGAACAAATCAATGAAAAAAGAGCTGTTTCTTTAAAAGAATTAACAAAATTGATGACCCCCTAGCCGAACTTATCAAAAAGAAAAGAGAAAGGGCACAATAACTAAAATCATAAATGAAAGAGGAGAGATCACAACCAACACCACAGAAATACAGAAAGTCATAAGAGAATATTATGAAAAATTGTGTGCCAACAATCTGGGAAAACTGGAAGAAACAGAAAAATTCTTAGAAACATACAAACTACCAAAACTGAAACAGAAATAGAAAACTTGAATACTCTCATAACCAAAGAAATTGAATCAGTGATGGGAATTAAGGAGGGCACTTGTTGAGATGAGCACTGGGTGTTATATGTAGGTGATGAATCATTAATTTCTACTCCTAAAGCCAATACTGCACAATATGTTAACTAACTTGAAGTTAAATAAAAATATTTTCTCTTTAAAACGATGATAAAAAAACATAAAACACAAAAATCTCCCAACAAACCCAAAGTCCAGGGACAGATGGCTTCCCAAGGGAATTCTACCAGACATTTAAAGGAGAGTTAATACTTGTTCTTCTCAAATTGTTCCAAAAACTAGAAATTGAAGGAAAACTTCCAAAATCCTCTAGAAATCTAGCATTACTTTGATTCCAGAAGCAGACAAAAACCTCAGTAAAAAGAAAAATTACAGGCCAATATCTCTGATGAATATGGATGCAAAAATTCTCAATAATTTACTACCAAATCGAATCCAATAGTGCATTTAAAGAATTATGCACCATGATCAAGTGGAATTTATTTCTGGACTTCAGGGGTGGTTCAATATTTGCAAAGCAATCAACATGATACACCATATTAATTTTTAAAAAAGAGAAGAATCATATATGATCTTCTCAATAGATGCAGGAAAAGCATTTGACAAAATACAACATCCATTCTTGATAAAAACCCTCAACAACATAGGTATAGATAGAACATACCTCACTATCATAAAGACCAAATATGAAATACCCACAGCTATTATCATCCACAATGGGGAAAAACTGGGAGCTTTTCATCTATGGTCAGGAACAAGACAGGGAAGTCCACTGCCTCCATTGTGATTTAACATAGCACCAAAAGTCTTAGCCTCAGCAATGATACCACAAAAGAAATAAAAGGCATCCAAATTAGCAAGGAAGAAGTCAAATATTCACTATTTGTAGACAACATGATATTTTATGGAGAAAACCAGAAGACTCCACCAAAAAATGAATAGAAATGATACACGAATTCATCAAAGTCACAGTATATATAGTCAGTGTATATAAATATGTTGCATGTCAATACATCAATAATGAAGCAGCAGAAAATAAATCAAGGAATTGATCCCATTTACAATTGCACCAAAACCCATAAGATACCAGTATAAACCTAACCAAAGAGGTAAAAGATCTGTACTCTGAAAACTATAGAAAATTTATGAAGGAAATTGAAAAAGACACAAAGAAATGGGAAAATTTCCCATGCTTATGGATCAGAAGAACAAACATGGTTAAATGTCTATACTCCCCAAACCCATCTACTCATTTAATGCTATCCCAATCAAAATAACACCAGTATTTTTCACAGAGCTAAAACAATCCTAAAATTTGTATGAAACCATAAAATATTCCAAATAGCCAAAGCAATCCTGAAAAAGAAAAGCAAAGTTGGAAGCATCATGATTCTGGACACCAAGCTATTTTACAAAGCTGTAGTGATCAAGACAGTATGGTGATGGTACAAAGACAGACACATAGATCAGTAGAACAGAATAGACCCACAACTATATGGTCAACTAATCTCTGACCAAGCAGGAAAGAATATTCAATGGAAAGAGATAGTCTCTTCAACAAATGTTGTGTGTAAAACTGGACAGTAACATGCAGAAGAATGAAACTGGATCACTTTTTTACACCATACAGAAACTAAATTCAAAATAGATGAAAGACCTAAATGTTAAAAGGAAATCATCAAAATCCTAGAGAGGAACACAGGCAGTAACCTCTTTGACTGCAGTAACTTCTTACTAGATATGTTGCTGGAGGCAAAGGAAACAAAATTAAAAATGAACTGTAGGGACTTCATCAAGATAAAATACTTCTGCACAGCAGAAGAAATCATCAACAAAACTAAAAGGCAGCCTACAAAATGGGAGAAGAATTTGCAAATGACATATCTGATAGAAGGTTAGTATATGAAATCTATAAAGAACTTATCAAACTCAACCCCAAAAAACACAAATAAGCCACTTAAGAAATGGGCAGAAGACATGAATAGACATTTTTCCAAACAAGACTTCCAGATGGTTAATGTACACATGAAAAAATGCTCAGCATCACTCATCATCAGGGAAATACAAACCAAATCACAATGTGATACCACCTCACACAGGTCAGAATGGCTAAAATTAACAACACAAGGAACAACAAGTATTGATAAGGATGTGGAGAAAGGGTCACCCTCTTGCACTGCTGGTGGGAATGCTAACTAGTACAACCACTCTGGAAAACAGTATGGAGTTTCCTCAAAAAGTCAAAAATAGAACTACCCTACAATCCAGCAATGGCACTACTATGTATTTGCCTAAATGGTACAAAAATACAGATTCAAAGGGCTACATGCACCCCGATGTTTATAGAAGTAGTATCAACAATAGCCAAAATGTGGAAAGAGCCCAAATGTCCACTGACTGATGAATGGGTAAAGAAGAGGTGATAGATATAGATAGATAGATAGATAGATAGATAGATATCTGAAATATTACTCAGCCATCAAAAAGAATGAAATCTTTGCCTTTGCAATGACTTGAATGGAGCCAGAGGGTATTGTGGTAAGCAAAATATGTCAGTCAGAGAAAGACAAATAGCATATGATTTCACTCATATACAGAATTTAAGAAACAAAACAGGTGAACATAAGGGGGGGAAGTGAGAGGGAAACAAAACATAAGAGACTTTTAATGATAGAGAATAAATCGAGGGTTGATGGAGGGAGGTGGGTGGGGGATGGGCTAGATGGGTGATGAGTATTAAGGAGGGCAGTTGTTATGATGAGCATTTGGTGTTGTATGTAAGTGATCAATCACTGAATTCCACTCCTGAAACCAGTATTTGCACTGTATGCTAACTAACTAGAATTTAAATAAAAATTTGAAAAGAAAGGCACCTGCATGACTCAGTTGGTAAACATGTATCTCTTGATTTTGGCTCAGGTCACGATCCCACAGTCATTAGATCCAGTCTCACGTTGGGCTCCGTGCTGGGCATAAAGCCTGCTTGAGATTCTCTCTCCCCCTCTCCCCCTCCCCCCTCCTCCATTTGTGCTCTCTCAAAACAATATTTGAAATGAAAAAAAATAAATATAATATGACTAAAAGCTATTATATAATGAAAATAAGTAATTCTTTCCTGATTTTACACACAGTCTAAGCCAAAAAACTGTTTTATTTTCTGGTTTTTTTTCCAGTTAGCTGAAGGTGAAGTTGGAGTCTTCAGCTGACTATTCTTGGTCATGTCAATTTGAGAAAAAAAAAAATCTTCATATTTATATTAATTTAATTATCTTATAATACATAATAACTCAACAAGTATTTGTTAGATTTCTTTTTGATAATTGATGATTATAGAAAGGATGAAGTGCTCCAAAGGTCTTATGCTGACTAACCATGAAGATTGGGGTAGTTTTCTGAACAAAGAATAAACAAGTTATGAAGGTAAAGAGTAGTCAGAGAGTGAAAGAGACATGTCTTACCTTGATTTATTGAAAGTTAAGAAGGTTTGTCTCTGTTGATCAACACCTTCCCTTAAGTGATTTTGGAAACAGTTTTCAAATAATGCTGTAATCTTTTTAGAATGACACAAATAGAAAATTCTAAATCAAAGAATCATGAACTCTGTTGAACACTGTTTAATTGGTTTCTCTTCAACATCTATTAAAAAGAAAAAAAAATGGCTTAATGGCCAAATCCTTCTTAGTCCTACCATGTTCCTAACCAAGATGCTAATCAAGTGGTAGATTTTCTTTCTTTTCCGAAATCAAAATATGAAGACTGAAAAACAAATTCTGTGTGTTATTTCACATACTGAGAACCTTATGGTATTTCCTGCCTCCACTGTTTCATGCATCTCCTAGAATGATGACTTTAGGGAATGAATCTATGGTTGTACTTCTGCAATTGATCCAGCAAAGAATAATTTCTCCTTACATTTGAGGTATAAAGCATTTTTTATTCTTCATTGGAATACCTAGAAGCCTTTGGAGCTTCAAATATCAACTTCTTGGAATGACGAGTGGAAAATAATTAGGAAGCCTCTGTTTTGAAAGTCAGTTTTAAAGTACTTAATTTGGAAGACCAATAAGATGGGTTAATAAGGTGAATTGGAATAATCTGTTCCTACCACCTGTAAGAGTTAGGCCTTGCCTTTTGAGCTCTTTTTAGGAATCTAGACTTAATACCTCATTATATACCTAAGGGATTTCAGAGGCAAAGTAATTCTGAGTTCAAAAAAAAAGCAAGTTATACTGGTGAGGCATGAATCAGACTTGTCACAAGAACTTGGGCTTTCGGCAAAACAAAAGATTTCCTGGAAAGTGACTTTAACCTCCATGCTTTTGGAGGTTTTCCAGACTTTTTCCTGTGGTTGATTTCAAGCTTCATAGCATTGTGGTCTGAAAGTATGCATGGTATAATTTCAATTCTTGTAAACTTATGAAGGGCTGTTTTGTGACCCAGTATATGATCTATCTTGGAGAATGTTCCATGTGCACTCGAGAAGAAAGTATATTCTGTTGCTTTGGGATTCCGAGTTCTAAATATATCTGTCAAGTCCATCTGATCCAATGTATCATTCAGGGCCCTTGTTTCTTTATTGACTGTGTGTCTAGATGATCTATCCATTTCTGTAAGTGGGGTGTTAAAGTCCCCTGCAATGACCACATTCTTATCAATAAGGTTGCGTATGTTTATGAGTAATTGTTTTATATATCTGGGGGCTCGGGTATTTGGCGCATAGACATTTATAATAGTTAGCTCTTCCTGGTGGGTAGACCCTGTGATTATTATATAATGCCCTTCTTCATCTCTTGTTACAGCCTTTAATTTAAAGTCTAGTTTGTCTGATATAAGTATGGCTACTCCAGCTTTCTTTTGGCTTCCAGGAGCATGATAGATAGTTCTCCATCCCCTCACTCTCAATCTAAAGGTGTCCTCAGATCTAAAATGAGTCTCTTGTAGACAGCAAATAGATGGGTCTTGTTTTTTTATCCATTCTGATACCCTATGTCTTTTAGTTGGCGCATTTAATCCATTTACATTCAGTGTTATTATAGAAAGATACGGGTTTAGAGTCATTGTGATGTCTGTATGTTTTATGCTTGTAGTGATGTCTCTGGTACTTTGTCTCACAGGATCCCCCTTAGGATCTCTTGTAGGGCTGGTTTCGTGGTGACAAATTCCTTCAGTTTTTGTTTGTTTGGGAAGACCTTTATCTCTCCTTCTATTCTAAATGACAGACTTGCTGGATAAAGGATTCTCGGCTGCATATTTTTTCTGTTTAGCACACTGTAGATATCGTGCCAAGCCTTTCTGGCCTGCCAAGTTTCAAAGGAGAGATCAGTCACGAGTCTTATAGGTCTCCCTTTATATGGGAGGGCACGTTTATCCCTTGCTGCTTTCAGAATTTTCTCTTTATCCTTGTATTTTGCCAGTTTCACTATGATATGTCGTGCAGAAGATCGATTCAAGTTACGTCTGAAGGGAGTTCTCTGTGCCTCTTGGATTTCAATGCCTTTTTCCTTCCCCAGTTCAGGGAAGTTCTCAGCTATAATTTCTTCAAGTACCCCTTCAGCACCTTTCCCTCTCTCTTCCTCCTCTGGGATACCAATTATGCGTATATTATTTCTTTTTAGTGTATCACTTAGTTCTCTAATTTTCCCCTCATACTCCTGGATTTTTTTATCTCTCTTTCTTTCAGCTTCCTCTTTCTCCATAACTTTATCTTCTAGTTCACCTATTCTCTCCTCTGCCTCTTCAAGCCGAGCTGTCGTGGTTTCCATTTTGTTTTGCATTTCGTTTAAAGCGTTTTTCAGCTCCTCGTGACTGGTCCTTAGTCCCTTGATCTCTGTAGCAAGAGATTCTCTGCTGTCCTGTATACTGTTTTCAAGCCCAGCGATTAATTTTATGACTATTATTCTAAATTCACTTTCTGTTATATTATTTAAATCCTTTTTGATCAGTTCATTCGCTGTTGTTATTTCCTGGAGATTCTTCTGAGGGGAATTCTTCCGTTTGGTCATTTTGGATAGTCCCTGGAGTGGTGAGGACCTGCAGGGCACTTCCCCTGTGCTGTGGTGTATAACTGGAGTTGGTGGGCGGGGCCGCAGTCCGACCTGATGTCTGCCCCCAGCCCACGGCTGGGGCCACAGTCAGACTGGTGTGTGCCTTCTCTTCCCCTCTCCTAGGGGCGGGATTCACTGTGGGGTGGCGTGGCCCGTCTGGGCTACTTGCACACTGCCAGGCTTGTGGTGCTGGGGATCTGGCGTATTAGCTGGGGTGGGTAGGCAAGGTGCACGGGGGCTGGAGGGGCAGGCTTAGCTCGCTTCTCCTTAGGTGATCCACTTCAGGAGGGGCCCTGTGGCAGCGGGAGGGAGTCAGATCCGCTGCCGGAGGTTTGGCTCCGCAGATGCACAGAGTTTGGTGTTTGCGCTGCGCGAGCAAGTTCCCTGGCAGGAACTGGTTCCCTTTGGGATTTTGGCTGGGGGATGGGCGGGGGAGATGGCGCTGGCGAGCGCCTTTGTTCCCCGCCAAGCTGAGCTCTGCCGTCCGTCCGGGGGCTCAGCAGCTCTCCCTCCCTTTGTCCTCCAGCCTTCCCGCTTTCTGAGCAGAGCTGTTAACTTATGACCTCTCAGACGCTAAGTCGCGCTTGCTGTCAGAACACAGTCCTTCCGGCCCCTCCGCTTTTGCCAGCCAGACTCGGGGGCTCCGCTTGGCCGGCGAGCCGCCCCTCCGCCCCGGCTCCCTCCCGCCAGTCCGTGGAGCGCGCACCGCCTCGCAGCCCTTCCTACCCTCTTCCGTTGGCCTCTCGTCTGCGCTTGGCTCCGGAGACTCAGTTCTGCTAATCCTCTGGCGGTTTTCTGGGTTCTTTAGGCAGGTGTAGGTGGAATCTAAGTGATCAGCAGGACACGCGGTGAGCCCAGCGTCCTCCTACGCCGCCATCTTCCGGACTCCTCTGTAATTTTTTTTTCAAATTCCATTTTACTTCCATCATTTTATGTTAGTGTAATACAGTGTATTCACTTTTTCAAATTTTCAAATGATTTCCTTTTTCTTGAATACAGAAAAAGAAAAAAATCGTATTTATTTTTACTTTTTATTAAAAATATTTTTCTTAAATTTTTTCTACTATGTTCTTTACTTTTGTGTATATTTTTTCAAATTCTATTTTATTGAATCATCTCATTTTAGTCTACTACAGTGTATTCATTTTTTCAATTTTTCATATGATTCCCTTTTTTCTTTTCTTTTTTTTTCTTCATCCCCCTTCTTTTTTCTCTAATCTGTCAAACCACTTTCAACACCCAGACCAAAACACACCTAGGATCTAGCATCATTCATTAGATTTGTGTGTGTGTGTGTGTGTGTGTGTGTTTGTGTGGATTTAATTTCATAATTTTAATATTTTTTTTAATTTTAATTTTTTAATTTTAATTTTTCTACCTCATTAATTCATTTTCTTCCTTAAAAATGATAAAATGAAGGAATTAACCCCAAAAGAAAGAGCACAAAGAAATGACAGTTAGGGATTAACCAACACAGATACAAGCAAGATGTCTGAACCAGAATTTAGAATCACGATAATAAGAATACTAGCTGGAGTCGAAAATACATTAGAATACCTTTATGTAGACATAAAAGAAGGAAAAAATAGCCAGGATGAAATTTAAAATGCTAGAACTGAGCTGGAATCAGGAGTGGATGCAGAGGCAGAAAGGATGGATGAGGCAGAACAGAGAACCAGTGATATACAGGACAACCTTATAGAGAATAATAAAGCAGAAAAAAAAGAGGGAGATTAATGCAAAAGAGCACAATTTAAGAATTAGAGAAATCAGTGATTCATTAAAATGGAACAACATCAGAATCATAGGGGTCCCAGAAGAGGAAGAGAGAGAAATAAAGGTAGAAGGGTTATGTGAGGAAATAATAGCCGAAAAATTCCTAACCTGGGGAAAGACACAGACATCAAAATCCAGGAAGCACAGAGGACCCCCATGAGATTCAGCAAAAGCCGACCATCAACAAGGCATATCATAGTCAAATTCACAAAATACTGAGGCAAGGAGAGAATCGTGAAAGCATCAAGGGAAAAAAAGTCCCTAACCTACAAGGGAAGACAGATCAGTTTTGCAGCAGACCTAACCACAGAAACTTGGCAGGCCAGAAAGAAGTTGCAGGATATATTCAGAGCACTGAATCAGAAAAAAATATGCAGCTAAAAATTCTTTATCCAGCAAGGCTGTCATTCAAAATAGAAGAAAAGATAAACAAAGTTTCACAGACAAACAAAAATTAAAGGAGTTTGTGACCACTAAACCAGCCCTGCAAGAAATTTTAAGGTGGACTCTCTGAGGGGAAAAAATGATGTAATGTATATATCAAAAGCAACAAAGATTGGAAAGGACAAGAGAACACCACCAGAAACTCCAACTCCACAAGCATCATAATGGCAATAAATTCATATCTTTCAGTACTCGCTGAAAATGTCAATGGGCTCAATGTTCCAATCAAAATACATAGGGTAACAGAATGGATAAGAAAACAAGATCCATCTATATGCTGTTCACAAGAGACCCACTTTAGACATAAAGACACCTTACAGATTGAAAATAAGGGGATGGAGAACCATCTATCATGCTAACGGTCAACAGAAGAAAGCTGGAGTAGCCATACTTACATCAGACAATCTAGACTTTAAAATAAAGACTGTATCAAGAGATTCAGAAGGACATTATATCATAATCAAGGGGTCCAGCCACCAAGAAGACCTATAAATTGTAAACATTTATGCACCAAGTAGGGAACCACACAAATATATAAATCAATTAATCACAAAAATAAAGAAACTCATCCATAGTAATGCCATAATAGTAGGAAAATTCAACCCCCCACTCACAACAATGGACAGATCATTGAATCAAAAAATCAACAAGGAAACAATGGCTTTGAATGACACACTGGACCAGATGGACTTAACAGATATATTGAGAACATTTTATCCTAAAGCATTAGAATATACATTTTTCTCCAGTGCACAAGGAACATTCTCCATGATAGAACATATACTGAGAAACAAATCAGCCCTAAGTAAGTACAAAAAGATCAAGATCAAACTGTGCATATTTTCAGACTACAATGCCACAAAACTCGAAGTCAACCACAAGAAAAAATGTGGAAAGGTAACAAATACTTGGACACTGAAGAACATCCTACTAAAGAATGAATGGGATAACCAAGAAATTAAATAAGAAATGAAAAAAATATATGGAAGTCAATGAAAATGATAACACCACAACCCAAAACCTCTGGGATACAGCAAAGGCTGTCATAAGAGAAAAGTATATAGCAATCTAGGACTTCCTAAACAAGGAAGAAAGATATCAGATACACAACCTTACCTTACACCTTAAGGAGCTGGAGAAAGAACAGCAAATAAAACCCAAAACCAGCAGAAGACAGGAAATAATGAAGACTAGAGCAGAAATTAATGCTATCAAAACCACACACACACACACACACACACACACACACACACACACACAAAAACACTAGAACAGATCAATGAAACCAGAAGCTGGTTTTTTGAAAGAATTAACAAAATCTATAAACCACTAGCCAGTTTGATCAAAAAGAAAAAAGGATAAGACCCAAATAAATAAAATCAAGAATGAAAGAGGAGAGATAACAACCAACACAGCAGAAACAAAAACAATAATAAGAGAATATTATGAATAATTGTATGCCAATGAAATGGGAAATCTGGAAGAAATGGACAAATTCCTAGAAGCATATGCACTACCAAAACTGAAACAGGAAGAAATAGAAAATTGGAACAGACCCATAACCAGTAAGGACATCAAAGTAGAAACCGAAAATCTTCCAAAAAACAAGAGTCCAGGGCCAGATGGCTTTCCAGGGGAATTCTACCAAACATTTAAGGAAGAGTTAACACCTATTCTCTTGAAGGTGTTCCAAAAAAATATAAATGGAATGAAAACTTCCAAACTCTTTCTATGAAGCCAGCATTACCTTGATGCCAACACAAGAGACTCCACTAAAAAGGAGAACTAGAGACCAATTTCTCTGATGAACATGGATGCAAAAATCCTGAACAAGATATTAGCCAACTGACTCCAACAATACATTAAAAAATTATTCACCACGACCAAGTGGGATTTATACCTGGGATGCAGGGTTTGTTCAATATCTGCAAAACAATTAATGCGATTCATCACATCAATAAAAGAAAGGACAAGAAATGTATGAGCCTCTCAATAGATGCAGAGAATGCATTTGACAAAATACATCATCCTCTCTTGATAAAAACCCTTAAGAAAGTAGGGATAGAAGGAGTATACCTCGAGATCATAAAAACCATATTGTGAACGACCTAATGCTAATATGTTCCTCAATGAGGAAAAACTGAGAGCTTTTCCCCTAAGTTCAGGAACAAGACAGGGATGTCCACTCTCACCACTGTTATTCAACATAGTATTGGAAGTCTTAGCCTCTGCAATCAGACAACACAAAGAAATAAAAAACATCCAAATCAGCCAGGAGGAGGACAAACTTTCATTCATCACAGGTGACATGATACTCTATATAGAAAGCCCAAAAGATTCCAGAAAAAACTGCTAGAATTGAATCATGAATTCAGCAAATTTGCAGGATATAAAATAAATGCACAGAAATCGGTTGCATTCCTATACACCAACAATGAAGCAACAGGAATAGAAATCAAGGAATCGATCCCATTTACAGGTGCACAAAAAAACATAAAATACCTAGGAATAAATCTAACCAAAGAGGTGAAAAATCTATACGCTGGAAAGTATAGAAAGCTTATGAAAGAAATTGAAGAAAACACAAAAATATGGAAAAAGATTCCATGCTTCTGGATAGGAAGAACAAATACTGCCAAAATGTCGATACTACCCAAAGCAATCTAAATGTTCAATGCAATCCCTATCCAAATAAAACCAGCATTCTTCACAGAGCTAGAACAAATAATCCTAAAATTTGTATGGAAAAAGAAAAGATCCCAAATAGCCAAAGCGATCTTGAAAAAGAAAACCAAAGCAGGAGGCATCACAATCCCTGACTTCAATCTCTACTACAAAGCTGTAATCATCAAGATAATATGGTACTGGCACAAAAACAGACACTCAGATCAACGCAACAGAATAGAGAACCCAGAAATGGACCCACAAACGTATGGCCAACCAATCTTTGACAAAACAGGAAAAAATATCCAATGGAATAAAGACAGTCTCTTCAGCAAGTGGTGCTGGGAAAACTGGACAGCGACAGGCAGAAGAATGAACCTGGACCACTTTCTTACACCTTACACAAAAATAAACTCAAAATGGATGAAAGGCCTCAATGTAAGACAGGAAGCCATCAAAATCCTCACAGAGAAAGCAGGCAAAAACCTCTTTGATCTTGGCCGCAGCAACTTCTTACTCAACACGTCTATGGAGGCAAGGGAAACAAAAGCAAAAATGGACTACTGGGACCACATCAAAATAAAAAGCTTCTGCACAGTGAAGGAAACAATCAGCAAATAAACACCTTCTGTACAGCAGAGGAAACAGCCAGCAAAACTGAAAGGTAACCGACAGAAAGGGAGAAGATATTTGCAAATGACATATCGGATAAAGGGTTAGTATCCAAAATCTATAAATAACTTATCAAACTCAACACCCAAAAAACAAATAATCCAGTGAAGAAATGGGCAAAATACATGAATAGACACTTCTCCAAAGAAGAAATCCAGATAGCCAACTGACATATGAAGAAATGCTCCACATCACTCATAATCAGGCAAATACAAATCAAAACCACAATTAGGTACCACCTCACACCTGTATGAATGGCTAACATTAACCACTCAGGCAAGAACAGATGTTGGGGGGGATATGGAGAAAGAGGATCTCTTTTGCATTGCTGGTGGGAATGCAAGCTGGTGCAGCCACTCTGGAAAACAGTATGGAGGTTCCTCAAAAAACTAATAATAGAACTACCCTACAGCCCAGCAATCGCACTACTAGGCGTTTATCCATGGGAGACAGTTGTGGTGTTTCGAAGGGACACATGCACCCCCATGTTTATAGCAACACTATCAACAATAGCCAAAGTATAGAAAGAGCCCAAATGTCCATCCATGTATGGATGGATAAAGAGAATGTGGTGTATATATACACACACACACACACACACACACACACACACACACACAATGGAGTATTACTCGGCAACGAAAAAGAATGAAACCTTGCCATTTGCAACTATGTGGTTGGAACTGGAGGGTGTTATGCTAAGTGAAATTAGTCAGTCAGAGAAAGACAAAAATAATATGATTTCACTCATATGGCTTTAAGAGCCATAACAGATGAGCATAAGGGAAGGGAAACAAAATAATAATACAGGGAAGGGGACAAAAGAGAAGAGACTCATAAATATGGAGAACAAACTGAGGGTTACTGGAGGGGTTGTGGAAGGAGGGATTGGCTAAATAGTAAGGGGCACTAAGGAATCTACTCCTGAAATCATTGTTGCACTATACACTAACTAATTTGGATGTACATTTTAAGAAATAAAAAATAAAATTAAAAAAAATAGAGTAACTCTACCTCCAACAACTACACACTGAATCAATCAATAAATCAATAAATCAATAAATTTAAAGATAATTGTTAATGTTTCTTCACAAATGCCTAATGGGTAATACTTTTGAAAATACTTTGCTGCCCCTAACAATTCCCCTTATATTGCTAACACCTCCCCTCTAAACTGTTGTGCATTCCACTTAGAAGACCAATTCTCTATCTAGGCTTTTTCATCTCAGGGTAAGAAAACATGTCATTTGTACATCTAGTGCCAGTGTGCTTGGAGCATATTAAGCATTTCTTAAATGTTTGTTGAATGAACAAATAATTAAATGTGTGTACTTAATCATTAATAGAAAACCAGTCCAGCCATTTCCCCATCCATCCTCCTAGACATTGGTTTTAAGTAATATTGATGGCCTTTAAAATTAGGCTGAAGTATTTTTTAGAAAGGAAATTTGAGGATTTTTGATATGTATGTTTCTAAAACAGATGAAATCTCAAAACTAATGTTGTAGTTACCATTTCATATACCAGATGCATCATGAAACACCAAAGTTTAACACTTTCCCTTTGTCAACATTACTATTGACCATTCTTTTCTCACTGACCAAAATTTTTACATCTAATTTTCTGTCTTTCAGAAACACAAGTCTTCTTCAATAATGACATGATTGTTTATAATTTAGTGAGTAATTGCTGATGGGGTGGAGATGGCCCAGTGGTCATAGAGAATGTCAAATTTATAAGTGGATATTCTATGACTCTTGTTTTCCTATTATTTCTTTTACACTTCTGTCTTTTTCCTTCTTCTCATGTATTTTAGGTAGCATATAACTGGGTATCTTTAAAACTTAAGTGAAAATATAAAATAGTAACAGAGACTCCAAATACTTACATAATCAAAAGCCTAATTGCTGGCTTAATGAACAAGATTCCATTAGCCCCTCTTAGGATAGAAGTTACTATTTCTCTGAGCACATGGGCAAATTGGGCCTTTGCCAATGCTGTTTGACAATTTCATTTCTTAAAAATATATGCAAGTTAGTGCTTCCAAAAGAAGTACAAGTCCAGAATTATAATAGTACAATTTTTGAAATTGATAAGATACCTTAAAAATGTAGTTTAATAATATTTCAAAAAATATTATTACACCTGGTAGCTTATTTTTGTTCATTGTGAATTTTGAAAAAAAATTCATGGGAAAAATAAGAGCCCTATCATCTTCTGATCTTTTTTCATCTATATACTTACATTGGCCTACATTTTATCCCCTGATTATGACTCATAATGTCCCATCTTTATGCAATTGCTTATATTGTTCCCACCATCATTTCAGACCATCTCACATCTCTTCTAAATACTAGGTACTCTTTAGAGTCTAGATTAATTTCTTTCCCATGACTTAACAGAATTTATTAATTATATCCTTATTGTAACCAATTCACGTCTCTTTGGGACTAAGTAGGGCAAAGTTTATAAATTACCAAAAAATACATTAAATGACTAAAAAAAAAAAACAAGTGTCTTAGTCTGTTTAGGCTGCCATAACAAAATATCATAAGTTGGGTAACAACAGAAATTTATTTTCTCACACTTTTGGAGTCTAGAAGTCCAAGATCAGGGTGACAGTGTAATAGGGTTCTAGTGAGATTGCTTTCGTATTTGCAGATGGCTACCTTTTTCACTGTGTGCTCAGATGGCCTTTCATCCGTGAATGCAGTGGTGAGAGAGAGAGAGCTCTCTCTTTTTCTTCTTTATAAGGCTACCGTACTATGGGATTAAGACCCCACTATCCCACTATTATAATCTCCTTTAATCTTATTTACCTCCTAAAAGTCCTATCGCCAAATACAGTTACATTGGGAATTAAGGATTCAACACATAAATTTGGTGATAAGGGGGATATAATTCAATCCATAGTACTATGTCTCTGGTTTGAAATGTAACTATGTACATCTTTTTTTCTTAAGTACATTTAAAAAAATAATTCTCATTATTTTTCCCAGGACCAAAAAACCTGTGTACTTATAACTTATTATAAATTATGTAAAATTAAAGTAAACCAAGAGAAGAAAACAAAAAATAATAGTAATCCCACTGCCCAAGTAGATCAACTGCTACCACACTGCTGTATATATACATAAGCATTTTTTCAATGTATACATTTATACTTAAATAAAATCATATTATGCATGTTCTGCATATCTTTTTATGACATGAATTTTCATTGTTTAATGTTCATATATAGCTTTTAAATACTGAATAGTATTCTGTTGCATGAATAAAGCATAACTTATTGAACAACTTGACCTACTTTTGAATTTATAATTATTATGAACATGAACCTCCTTGTACATCCACCTTTCCTCACTTATTCAATAATATACTTAAGATAAATTCCTAGGAATTGAATTATTGGGAAAAAGAAGACGCTTTTTTGAAATGTTTTTATTTATTTTTGAGATAGAGAGCACACACACTAGTGGGGGAGGGGCAGAGAGAGAGGGAGAGAATCCCAAGCACACTCCACACTGTCAGTGCAGAGCCAGATGTGGGACTCAAACCCATGAACCAGGAGATCATGATGTGACCTGAAATCAAGAGTCAGACACTTAACCAACTGAGCCTCCCAGGCACCCCCAGTATGCCATTTTTAAAAACTTTTTTTCATAAGGTTGCCAAATTAACCTACAGAATAAAATGACCAATATCTACCAACACCAGCAGTATAGAAACTGTCTATCCCATCAATTCTAAAATTATTATTTCAAATATTTGACAATTTAGTAGGCAAAAAATACATCTCCTTATTTTAGTTTTAATGTATTGATTACTAATATAATTAACCTTTTTTTTTCATATCCTACTAGGAGTTCGTACAACCTTTTTATTTTCATTTCCTATTAGGAATTCATATATCTTGTTTGGAACTTCCCTGTTCATATCCTTTGCTTACTATTTAAAAAAAAACTGGCATGTTTTTCTTTTCATTTTTCATTTGCTATGCATTGAGTAATGTTTTTTTTAATTGCTACTTGTTTTATTTTTTTACCAAGCATTTTTAGGGAATTAAAGTTCCTTTCATGACTAATGTTTGCATTTCTTCCATGACCTAAAAGATCATGTCATTCTATCTTGTTTATCCAGTATCAAGTTCATTTACAGAGATTCTAGTTTAAAAAGGTGAATGTTGGGAGTCTCACTGCATCATACCCTTGATTATAAAACCACCCTTTATATAACAAACTCAAAGTATTCAATTATAAATCTTATTTCTTACCATAAAAAATAGTTTCCACTAAATTTGTCAGCATTTTTTAGAAACCAAATGACGATATAATCACACTGGACGTCTTTAAGTATTCTTAGTGGAGAAGAATGCAAATTCTTATAACTAACACATCTTAATATTACTTTATTTGTGAGGCAAGTAAATGTGAATTAAAATTTATTTTATATATAAATTAATAGATGTTTTTATTGAAATAGAAGTACAAATTGGAGGTCAAATAAAAGTTAACTTAGTGGCCTTTAGTCACTCAATTTATAAAAGACCTCAGCAGTATTTCCATATGTTTAAATATTTTGGTTTGGTGCTTAACACTGGTAAAAGCATTAAGTTGATCCACGTAATATGTCATTTAATAAATTTTTCTTAACACCTTGAGAATAGTCTTTCCAAATTAATTGCAAACATAAGAAATTCCATGATCAACAAATACTTAGAATCTATTAAAATCCTTCCACTTCCACAAATATAATGGCACACACTAAAGTTTGTGATTGGTAGGAACACTCAATCTGGTAGAAATACATTTGGATACTAATTCTAGTTTGTCATAAATTTGTTAGATAATTCGCCATCTCCCTTCCCTCTGCAGGACTCAGGTTTCTCATTTATAAAATTAGCTGAGTTCATTTAAATGATCACAGTGGTGATCAGTTTTATTTATCAACTCATCTAGGCTATAGTACTTATTTAATCAAATATTAGTCTCAGTGATTTTGTGTAAATATTTTGTAGATGCGGAAAGCATCTATAATTAACTGACTTTAAATAAGAAATTACCTGAAATGTGTACTTAAGAGGAGGGTCAACATGGCAGACAAGTAGGGGTCTCCATAAGTCCCATGTCTCTCAAGCAAAGAAGTGTACAAGCCAAAGGACTTTGAACACCAGAGCCTGGGAGGAAAAGAGACTGAATCCACTAGGAAGAAAATGGGAAAGCTGGAAAAAAGATAGGTAGGTAACTGCGAAATGGGGGAGATAAAAAAGGGCCGAGTGGGCACAGAGGGGAAGGCCCCCCTTATGTGGAGAGACAAAGGGAAGAGAAAGAGTGGCTAGGGAAGTGCAGGACTGTAGCTGGACAGGAGAAAGACCTCAGACTGAGAGTGAGAGGGATCTGATCTCTAACTTGAGAGAGCTTCTCTCTCTCTCTCAAGAAAAATGTTAAAGCCGAAGTGTTCACAATAATTAATGACGTACTATATGATTTATTCCCCATGATCTCTCTGACCTTTTATATTATTCTCCTGCCCATTATCTCAGCAACAGTCACACTGGCCTCTTTGCTATCCCTCAAACATGCCATACATGTTATCCCCTTAGGGCCTTTTCATTCCTTTTTAAAAAAAAATATTTTTTTTATTTTTTAAAAATTTACATCCAAATTAGTTAGCATATAGTGAAACAGTAATTTCAGGAGTAGATTCCTTAGTGCCCCTTAACCATTTAGTCCATCCCCCCCTCCCACAACTTCTCCAGTAACCCTCAATTTGTTCTCCATATTTATCAGTCTCTTCTATTTTGTCCCCCTCACTTTTTTTATATTATTTTTGTTTCCCTTCCCTTATGTTCATCTGTTTTGTCTCTTAAAGTCCTCATATGAATGAAGTCATATGATTTTTGTCTTTCTTTGACCGACTAATTTCACTTAGCATAATACCCTCCAGTTTCATCCACGTAGTTGTAAATGGCAAGATTTCATTCCTTTTGATTGCCGAGTAATACTCCACTGTGAATGGAGTATACATTGAATACACCTTCTTTATTCATTCATCTATCGATGGACATTTGGGCTCTTTCCATACTTTGGCTATAGTTGATAGTGCTGCTATATACATGGGGGTGCATTGTTCCCTTTGAAACAGCACACCTGTATCCCTTGGGTAAATACCTAGTAGTGCAATTGTTGGGTCATTGGGTAGTTATATTTTTAGCTTTTTTAAGGAACCTCCATAATGTTTTCCAGAGTGGCTGCACCAGCTTGCATTCCCACCAACAATGCAAAAGACATCCTCTTTCCCCACATCCTCACCAACATCTGTTGTTGCCTGAGTTGTTAATGTTAGCCATTCTGACAGGTATGAGGTGGTATCTCACAGTGGTTTTGAATTGTATTTGCCTGATGATGAGTGATGTTGAGCATTTATTCATGTGTCGGTTGGCCATCTGGATGTCTTCTCTGGAGAAGTGTCTATTCATGTCATTTGCCCATTTCTTCACTAGATTATTTGTTTTTTGGGTGTTGAGTTTGATAAGTTCTTTATAGATTTTGGATACTAACCCTTTATCTGATATGTCATTTGCAAACATCTTCTCCCATTTTGTCGGTTGCCTTTTAGTTTTGCTGATTATTTCCTTTGCTGTGCATAAGTTTTTATTTTGATGAGGTCCCAGTAGTTCATTTATGCTTTTGTTTCCCTTGCCTCTGGAGACGAGTTGAGTAAGAAGTTGCTGTGGCCAATGGGGCGCCTGGGTGGCTCAGTTGGTTGGGCGTTCAACTTCAGCTCAGATCATGATCTCACATTCCGTGAGTTTGGGCCCTGCATCGGGCTCTGTGCTGACAGATCAGAGCCTAGAGCGTGCTTCAGATTCTCTCTCTGCCCCTCCCCTGCTTGTGCTCTGTCTCTCTCTGTCTCAAAAATAAATTTAAAAAATAAAAAAAAGAAGTTGCTGAGTCCAAGATCAAAGAGGTTTTGGCCTGCTTTCTCCTCGAGGATTTTGATGGTTTCCTGTCTTACATTGAGGTCTTTCATCCATTTTGAGTTTATTTGTCTGTATGGAGTAAGAGAGTGGTCCAGGTTCATTCTTCTGCATGTTGCTGTCCACTTTTCCCAGCACCACTTGCTGAAGAGACTGTTTATTCCATTCCATTGGATATTCTTTCCTGCTTTATCAAAGATTAGTTGGCCATACGTTTCTGGGTCCATTTCTGGGTTCTCTAATCTGTTCCATTGATCTGAGTGTCTGTTCTTATGCCAGTACCATACTGTCTTGATGATTACAGCTTTGTAGTATAGCTTGAAGTCTGGGATTGTGATGCCCCCTGCTTTGGTTTTCTTTTTCAAGATTGTTTTGGCTATTTGGGGGTCTTTTCTGGTTCCATACAAATTTTAGGATTATTTGTTCTAGCTCTGTGAAGAATGCTGGTGTTAGTTGGATAGGCACTGCATTGAATATGTAGACTTCTTTGGGTACTATCAACATTTTAACAATACTTATTCTTCCTATCCAGGAGCATGGAATCTTTTTCCATTTTTTTTTTTTGTGTTTTCTTCAATTTCCTTCATAAGCTCTCTATATTTTTCAGCGTATAGATTTTTCACCTCTTTGGTTAGATTTATTCCTAGGTATTTTATCGTTTTGGGTGCAACTTTGAATGGGATCAATTCCTTGATTTCTTTCTGTCACTTCATTGTTGGTGTATAGGAATGCAACTGATTTCTGTGCATTGTTTACATATCCTGCAACTTTGCTGAATTCATGAATCGATTCTACCAGTTTTTTTTGTTGGAATATTTTGGGTTTTCCACGTAGAGTATCATGTCATTAGGAAGAGTGAAAGTTTGACCTCCTCCTGGCTGATTTGGATGCCTTTTATTTCTTTGTGTTGTCTGATTGCAGAGGCTAAGACTTCCAATAGTATGTTGAATAACAGTGGTGAGACTGGACATCCCTGTCTTGTTCCTGACCTTAGGGAGAAAGCTCTCAGTTGTTTCCCCATTGAAGATGATATTAGCGTTGGGTCGTTCATATATGGCTTTTATGATCTCGAGGTATGCTCCTTCTATCCCTACCTTGTTGATGGTTTTTATCAAGAAAGGATGCTGTATTTGGTCAAATGTTTTCTCTGCATCTATTGAGAGGATCATATGGTTCTTGTTCTTTCTTTTATTGATGTGATGAATCACATTGTTTTGTGGATATTGAACCAGCCCTGCATCCCAGGTATAAATCCCACTTGGTCGTGGTGAATAATTTTTTTGACGTATTGTCGGATCCAGTAGGCTAATATCTTGAGGATTTTTGCATTCATGTTCATTAGGGAAATTGGTCTATAGTTCTTTTTAGTGGGGTCTCTGATTTTGGAATCAAGGTAATCCTGGCTTCATAGAAAATGTTTGGAGGTTTTCCTTCCATTTCTATTTTTTGGAACAGTGTTAAAAGAATAGATGTTAACTCTTCCTTAAATATTTGGTGCAATTTCCTTGGGAAGCCATCTGGCCCTGGACTCTTGTTTTTTGACAGATTTTTTGGTTACTAATTCAATTTCCTTTTGTTTATGTGTCTGTTCAAATTTTCTATTTCTTCCTGTTTCAGTTTTGGTAGTGTGTCTGTTTCTAGGAATTTGCCCATTTCTCCCAAATTGCCCATTTTATTGGCATACAATTGTTCATGATATTCTATTATTATTGTTTTTATTTCTGCTGTGTTGGTTGTGATCTCTCCTCTTTTATTCTTGATTTCATTTATTTGGGTCATTTCCTGTTTCTTTTTGATCAAACTGGCTAGTGGTTTATCAATTTTGTTAATTCTTTCAAAGAACCAGCTTCTGGATTCATTGATCTGTTCTGTTTTTTTGTTTTTTGTTTTTTGTTGTTGTTGTTGTTGTTGTTGTTGCTTGTTTGTCTTTTTGGTTTTGATAGCATTAATTTCTGCTCTAATCTTTATTATTGCCTGTCTTCTGCTGGTTTTGCGTTTTATTTGCTGTTCTTTTCCCAGCTCCTTAAGGCGTAAGGTTAGGTTTTGTATCTGAGATCTTTCTTCTTTCTTTAGGAAAGCCTGGATTGCTATATACTTTCCTCCTATGACAGCCTTTGCTGCATCCCAGAGGTTTTGGGTTGTGGTGCTGTCATTTTCATTGACTTCCATATACTTTTTAATTTTCTCTTTAACTTCTTGGTTAGCCCATTCATTCTTTAGTAGGATGTTCTTCAGTCTCCAAGTATTTGTTACCTTTCCAAATAGTTTCTGGTAGTTGATTTCGAGTTTCATAGCATTGTGGTCTGAAAATATGCACAGTATGATCTCGACCTTTTTGTACTTACTTAGGGCTGATTTGTGTCCCAGTATATGGTCTATTCTGGAGAACGTTCCATGTGCACTGGAGAACAATTTATATCCTGCTGCTTTAGGATGAAATGTTCTGAATATATCTGTTAAGTCCATCTGGTCCAGTGTGTCATTCAAAGCCATTGCTTCCTTGTTGATTTTTTGATTAGATGGTCTGTCCATTGTTGTGAGTGCAGTGTTGAAGTCTCCTACTATTATGGTATTACTATGGATGAGTTTCTTTATTTTTGTGATTAATTGAATTATGTATTTGGCTTCTGCCACATTTGGTGCATAAATGTTTACAGTTGTTAGGTCTTGGTCTATAGACCCCTTGATGATATAATGCCCTTCTGCATCTCTTGATACAGTCTTTATTTTAAAGTCTAGATTGTCTGATATAAGTATAGCTACTGTGGCTTTCTTTTGTTGACTTTTAGCATGATAGATAGTTCTCCATCCCCTTATTTTCAATCTGAAGGTGTCTTAGGTCTAAAGTGAGTTTCATGTAAACAGCATATAGATGGATCTTGTTTTCTTATCCATTCTGTTACCCTATGTCTTTTGATTGCAGCATTGAGTCCATTGACATTTAGGGTGAGTACTGAAAGATATGAATTTATTGCCATTATGATGCTTGTAGAGTTGGAGTTTCTGGTGGTGTTCTCTTGTGCTTTCTAAACTTTGTTGCTTTTGAGATATATATGATTTCATCATTTCTCCCCTCAGAGAGTCCCCTTTATAATTTCTTGCAGGGCTGGTTTAGTGGTCACAAACTTCTTTAATTTTTGTTTGGGAAACTTCTTATCTCTCCTTTAATTTTGAATGACAGCCTTGCTGTATAAAGAATTCTTGGCTGCATATTTTTCTGATTCAGTACTCTGAATATATCCTGCCACTTCTTTCTGGCCTGCCAAGTTTCTGTGGATAGGTCTGCTGCAAACCTGATCTGTCTTCCCTTGTAGGTTAGGGACTTTTTTTCCCTTGCTGCTTTCATGATTCTCACCTTGCCTGAATATTTTGTGAATTTGACTATGATATGCCTTGTTGATGGTTGGCTTTTGCTGAATCTCATGGGAGATTCCTGGATTCCTGGATTTTGATGTCTGTGTCTTTCCCCAGGTTAGGAAAGTTTTCTGCTATGATTTGCTAACATAACCCTTCTATCCCTATTTCTCTCTCTTCCTTTTCTGGGACCCCTATGATTCTGATGTTGTTCCTTTTTAATGAGTCATTGATTTCTCTAATTCTTAAATCGTGCTCTTTAGTCTCAATCACCCTCTTTTTTTCTGCTTCATTATTCTCTATAATTTTGTCCTCTATATAGCTGATTCTCTGTTCTGCCTCATCCATCCATGCCACAGCTGCATCCACCCCTGATTCCAGCTCACTTACAGCATTTTTAATTTCATTCTGGCTATTTTTTCCTTCTTTTATCTCTGCAGAAAGGGATTCTAATCTATTTTCGACTCCAGATAGTAATCTTATTATTGTGATTCTAAATTCTGGTTCAGACATCTTGCTTATATCTGTGTTGGTTAAATCCCTGGCTGTCATTTCTTTGTGCTCTTTCTTTTGGGGTGAATTCCTTCATTTTGTCATTTTGAAGGGAGAAAAGGAATTAATGAGGTAGAAAAATTGAAGTAAAAAAGAAAATTGAAATAATATTAAAATTAAAAAAATTAAAAACACACTTACACAAAAAAATTGAATAAATGATGCTAGATCCTAGGTGTGTTTTGGTCTGGGTGTTGAAAGTGGTTTGACAAATTAGAATAAAAAAAGGGGGGGAGGACGTCATTTGAGAATTTGAAAAAAATGAATACACTGAAGTAGACTAAAATTAGATGATGGGAGTAAAATAAAATTTGAAAAAAATATACACAAAATTAAAGAATATAGTAGAAAAAATTAAAGAAAAATATTTTTAATAAAAATTAAAAAATAGATATGAACTTTTTCTTTTTTTGTATTCAATAAAAAGAAAAGAAACGCAAAAGAGAAAAAAGATTTAAAAAAGAAAAAAATTAAATTGTTTGAAAATTTGAAAAAGTGAATACACTGTCATAGACTAAAGTAAAACGATGGAAGTAAAACAGAATTTGAAAAAAATTTACATAAAAGCAAAAACTGTAGTAAAACAATCAAGGAAAATATTTTTAATAAAAATGGAAATTAAAAATGAAGTTTATCTCTTTCTGCCTTCAAGAAAAAGAAAAGAAACGATAAAGAGAAAAAAGAAAAAGGAAGGAAAAAAAAGAAATTGTTTGAAAATTTGAAAAGATGATTACACCGAAGTAGACTAAAATAAGATGATGGAAATAAAATAGAATTTGAAAAAAAATTACAGAAAAGTAAAAAATATTTTATTAAAAATATTTTAATACAAATTGAAAATAAAAAAGAATTTGTTTCTC
This sequence comes from Panthera uncia, assembly GCF_023721935.1. Lineage (NCBI taxonomy): Eukaryota > Metazoa > Chordata > Mammalia > Carnivora > Felidae > Panthera > Panthera uncia. The sequence continues at coordinate 75,037,193 of NC_064817.1, forward strand.
TTTATGGTGAATTCTGTGGTTCAGGTTGTGCAGATTGTTGTGCTATTACTCCAATCAGTTTTCTAAGTGTGTAGGATGGTTTAGTGTGTTCTGCCTGTATTTCATGGACAAGAGACACACAAAAAACTTCCATGCTATTTCGCCATCTTGGTTCCTCCTCCGGGCCTTTTCCCTTCTGCCTGGAGTTTTCTTCCTCTAATATCTAATTCACTCCCTTCAAATTGTTGCTCAAATTCTTTTTTGCAATGCAACTTTCCTTGATTACTGCACAGCCCACCCTGACTTGGCTCTTGTAGCCCTCCACATTCTGCTCTACTTTTTTCTTGACAATGCTTATCATTTTCTATATAGTATTTATTTTACTCATTTATTTTCATTATTGTCTGTCTTCCTTACTAGAACATAACCTCCTGAAGGACAGCAATCTTTGTGTGCTTTACCTTGAACAGTATCTAACAAAGAATAGGTATTCAACAAATATTGAATGACTGACTGAAGGAAAAATAGATGATTCTGATGGAGACAGTTAATATATGTGATATGAGGAAGGTTCTGAGGAAGCATGAAGTCACTGGAGCACAACAAACCTGCAAGTTGTGTAGTATACTCATTTTACAGAGTGACTCAAAGAGGCTGAATGCTTGTTCAAGATCATGCTGCTAATAGTGCCAGAGCAGAAGTTTCACATGTGTCACTAAGACTCCACGTCAGATTGTTGCCTGTCATATGTTGCTAGAAGAAAAGTTACTTAAGATAAAGTTTATCTGTAAAGAAAACCCAGAGGGGGTGATGTGACCTGGTACTTAAGATTCTATTCTAATTAGAAGTAACAGCCCCTGAAGAGGAAACAGCTGTCAGGGTAGATGAAAGAGATCCTGAAAGATCGATTTTTCAGGGCAGTGACTGTAACTCCAAGTTCACTAATCACTGGTTTGAAATTTGGAAAGCCCAGAGGTGAATAAATGCCTCTGTAATCCTTAAATAGGAACTTTACTTCACCCTGTTCTGTCTTGTCTAAATCCTTTGGAGTACCTGAAAGGTGAGGCACTGGCTCAAAGCAATTCCTTGGAATTCCAAATAGAATTCAGACCTAGGGTTGCATGCTGAGATCTATCCTTTACTCAGTAAAGGGAGCCCTCAGCACATCTCTAATGGAACTTGAAATTCTTTAAGATTTGACAAGCTAGTCAGAATACTTTGCCATGGAAACAGGTAGCACTTCATGAATGTACCCTCTGTTATTTTTGGGTTTATTGTTAAATGTGACTTCATGAGATTGGGGATACTCATGATTACATTATAGTTGTGGGAGCCAGCATTGTTTTGTCCCTACTTAATGGGACATCCCAATCAAGGATTCTGATGCAATTCAGGTTTATGTTGTAGGGGCATTCCATCCTACTTCTAAAACTCCTGTGTCACAATCATCCCCACAACTTCTCTGAGCAAAGAGTGTTGGTGAGCTATAATAAATGTGATAGAACTCTCAGAAATACATGGACTATTACAGAGATACATAATTTGTGGAACATGAGTAATGATTCTGTTTGTTGGGATAAAAAATATGATGAGATAAAAATTATATTCTTTTCATTAAAGTGGAAAAGAAAAAATAAAAAGATGATTTTAGGTTTTGCTGTATATCAAGCCATCCTGAAACTTAGTGGTTTAGAACAAAAAAAATATTTATTGGCTCACACTTCTCTGGGTTGAAAATTTGGGCTGAAAATAGGTGGCTGGCTCACCAATGTTCTGTGTTTTCCTTCATGTGGGCATTCATCTCCAGTATGGCTTGCTCAGGCTTCTTCACAGAGCAGTGGCAGGTTTCCCAGAAAGCACAAGTGGGAGATGTAAGTTCTTTTGAGGACTAGGCTCAAACTCATATACTCTGACTTCTGTGATGTTCTAGTTATCAGAGAAGTCAAAAGGCCAACTTACATGTATAAGGAGGGGAAATAGCCTCCACTTTTTAAAGGGAAGAGCTAAAAACCTGGCCATGGGAATCTGTGACAGAAATCTACTTGCAATGTGCTTAAACATCAGAGATAATAAACCAAAATCAGATCAGGCAGGAATTGATATGCTATATTAAGAAATTTAAACTTTACCCTGAGGAGAAAGGGGAAACACTTCAAGGTTTACAGTGGAGAAATTGATATGATTAAATATATGTGTTAGAAATATCACATTGACTAAAGAATGGAGAATGAATTAGAATAAGTGTGAAGGCAGTAGTACTGTTCGGAATCTTACTATGATGGTCCATGCAAGAGATGTTTTGATTCAGTGTAAAGGCTGTAAGAATACAAGGAGATATACAAATTGAAATATATATATTATATATTATATTATATTATATTATATATATATATTATATTATATTATATTATATTATATTATATATTATAACTTTAATTTGTTTACACCTTGATTTTTTTTCAGGCCCTGTAGTAATATTTAAACTTGTATAGTTGGTTTTCTATTTTTAAACATTGCCTTTAAAGTTTTTAAATTATAATATTTATATCATTAGTTAATGAGTCACTAATATAGCAGGATGCTTAAATATAATTTTTTTGCATAACATAGATGACCTACCTTTTTTCCTGATTGTTTAGAAGCAGAAAATAGGTATATTTTCTACCTCGTGGTGTTTTGAATTAAACAGAATATCCAGGTCTTCATAATGAGGCAACAAGAATAACTAGAATTTACCTAAAGGGAAACTAGCATTACTCTATACTTTAGACTTCTCAATAAATTAACAATGTTCATGGATAAAATTAAATGTTTCTGGTCCATCTATTTTCCATGGTTGTTACAATTAACATTCTGTACCCTGTTACACTCCTGACAAAATAGCTTTAGGTTTTACAACCAATACAATACTGTTCCATTCAGGTCCAGTAACTTCATCCCTTTTAATAGTTGTAGTGTGGTGTTGTGCATAATGGTTTGGTGCTAATTCCCTCTTACAAGGTTTTCTGCTGAAATGTAGTTTCAGGAGATAGCAGTAGTTTATTCTAAAACCAGAAGATGGCATTTTACTCTCCTCAAGGTCTTTCTTCCCTCCTCTTCTGTGCTTAATCTTTGCCCAAGAGGAAAACATGCATAAATGTAAGCACCTTCCATGCATTAGGTATCTATTGAACAGCCCTACCTTCTGTCAGAACATTTAGGTAAGATATAAATCAAAAAACAAGGTGAGTACTATATTTTGTTATGCAGTTACCATCTAATTTTCACATAGACTGTTTTCAAGTGTAAGTGATATTCGTATCACTTTTGCTTTTATTCACATTGATAATTATGCAAGCAAAGTAGGGTTTTAAGACGTTGGTTTCAGGTAGGGAGGAAGTGTTGTGAAGCCTTATTATGTGCTAATATATAAAACACTTTCCTCCATCCAATATTAAGAAATACAAAAGTAATGTCTGTTAAAGTTGAGGGGAGACTGAAGTTTCACCTTCAAAGAAAAATTTTATCTCATCTTAAACTTGAAATAAATCTTAGTAATGTCCTCAGTCCCTACAACAAATTAGCTCACATTAGAAAGCCAACTTAATATAAAACAGCTGTGTGCACATCATTCTGCTTGATTGTACATTTAAGTTCATAGTATGAGTGGCCTAGTATGTATACTGAATAATGTATACCCAGAGGGATGTTTGGATGGTAGCTGATAGTTTTATATTATATTGATTGAGAAAGTTTGAGAGAAGTAGCTCCCCAAACTACAGTAATGAGAAAAAAAACCATACTGTTGTGCATCAATGATTACTTAGCTACAAAGGAAATATTACTTCCCAGACCTGATTTATCCTCCTACTAAAATTTATGTTTACTTCAAGTGGACAAATTAAGGAGTACTGGTTTTCAGGATAAGGCTGTAAATGATTTATTTGAGGATCAAAGAAGAATATTTCCAAATGCACCTTTTTTTCAAAAATAAACTGGCATTATTTCTGAGCTGTCATTTAGATTTCACTTGACTAGAATTTAGAAATTGTATTCTACTTAATTTTAGTCCTTGATTTAAGCAATGACATCACACTTATAAAGCAGATTGGAATAGAGGCTGTTTTATAGATCACAGTCATCATGCCTTTTTCAACTATAGCATGTATCATAGTGTTTGGTATATAGTAGGTGCTTAACAAAGGTTCATTTTTATCGATCAAACATGCTATCAGTATCAAAAGATACTGGGGTTTACAAAATACATGATAAATTTGAAGAATGCTTACACCTAAGGAAGAATTCTACAGGTAAAACACGAGTAGTTTTAAAAAATCCAACATGGGGCTCCTGTGTGGTCAATCAGTTAAAGCATCTGACTTTGAGTCAGGTCATGATCTCATGATTCCTGAGCTTGAGCCCCAAATTGGGCTCTGTGCTGACAGCTTGGAACTCAGAACCTGCTTTGGATTCTGTGTCTCCCTCTCTCTCTGCCTTTTCCCCGCTCATGCTCTGTCTCTATCTCTTTCTCAAAAATAAATAAACATTAAAAATATTTTGGGGGAGCCTGGGTGGTTCAGTTGGTTAAGTGTCTGACTTTGGCTCAGATCATGATCTCACGGTTCTTGAGTCTGATCCCCATGTAGGCCTCTGTGCTGACAGTTCAGAGCCTGGAGCCTGCTTCGGATTCTGTATCTCCCTCTCTCTCTGCCCCTCCCCCACTTGAGCTTGCTCTCTCTCTCTCTCTCTCTCTCTCAGAAATAAACATTAAAAAATTAAAAAAATATTTTTTTAAAAATCCAAATTGGAAATGAAGTCAAGGTAATGTTTTAATAGTTATATGATCTTGGGAAAATTAAGTAAGCTCTCTGTTCTTCAGTTTCTTCATCTATGAAATAAGCCTGTTTATACATGAAAGGCACTTAGAATAATACCTGACATATATGTAAGCATTAAAATAATATCTTATGATAATAATGCATACTTATTTCATTCTAAAATCTTGCATTAATCAGAGTCTAAACAGGAAAACAGAAAAATTATAAGTACCTAAAACAAAGAGAATTTAATGTAGAAAAATTTTACACAGGTTATGATAAATTTCTGAGAGGACAAAAAGAACTGATGAAATAATTGAGAAATTGGCATGAGCAGGAATTTACTATCAGTACTGGACTATAAGGCCAAAGGGAGGAGCAGATGTAACTAGAACCTGAATCTAGGAGTCAGGGACACTTAAGGGAACCTAAAACCATGGCAGGCTTCTACAAAAGGAGCTGCAGTAATGAACACCAAAAGAGAAGGAGAAAAATACTATGGTTTTGCCTTGTTGTTCCCCAATATCTAACCAGTGTTGTCCATTGCTTAAATCCATGTAGAAGATAGTTGAACAAAAGAAACTTAGAAATGCCACTTGTAGGGGGGTCAGCTCCTCATCTGGGATTCCTGGGTGGCCCCTGGGGTTCCTGGGGTACATTTCTCCCCAAGTAGAGCTGGGGAAGTACAAGGAATGGATTTGAGAGTCAATAGATCAAGGACTTGTACAATCCCATATTGGTAGTTCCCTTGAATTATTACTTTGTAAGTTTATCTCACTACACTGTAAATATCTTTGACAATAGAGCCTGGGTTTTATTCCTTTGTGTACTCCTGACCCTGTTCTCCTGTCAATACTGCACATTATAGGTGTCCGGTTGTAAGTACTGGTGAAATTTTTCACATAGAGCTGAATCTCTTGACTTCTAGTATATTATTACTTTTTTCCTAGTGAACAGAGGCTATTAATCAATTATGTCTGATTTTCTTATGTAAGATATGCCTTTTTAAAGTTTATTTTTATTTATTTTGAGATAGAGAGAGGGGAGAAAACAGGGAAGGGGCAGAGAGAGAGGGAGACAGAATCCCAAGAAGGCCCCACACCATCAGCTCAGAGCCCAATGTGGGTCTCGAACCCATGAACCATGAGATCATGATCTAAGCCAAAACCAAGTTGGAAGCTTAACGGACTGAGCCAGCCAGATTCCCCAAGATATGCCTTTTAAAAAAATATTCTTGATACATTATTTATTTGAGAGAGAGAGAGAGAGAGAGAGCGCGCACACAAGTGGGGGATGGGCAGAAAGAGAGGGAGACACAGAATCCAAAACAGGATCCAGGCCCTGAGCTGTCAGTGGAGACCCCAGTGCAGGGCTTGAACTCACGAACCATGAGATCATGACCTGAGGTGAAGTTGGCCGCTTAACTGACTGAGCCACCTAGGAACCCCAAGATAATGCTTTTTTACTAAGATGCAAAGATGACTGCATGATACCATAGCTGTATATCTGCACTGATTAAGAATTAGCAGTATATGCAGAGTGGCTGCTTGTAGCCCTATGTTTAGAAATCCTACTTATTTGTTGAACTCCCTAATTTACTCAGAGGAAAAAAAAAGCTCCTTTACTTCTGAAATAAAGCAAAGGAATGCCATAATTGGTATGTCAAGTGTAGAAGTCCAATGCAGTAGCTTTCACCCTTGTTATTTTACCACCAACAGTAAGAAATACATTTTATATTGTGACCCAGAAAACACAGAGACATACACACACACAACTGAAACAGAAGTTTGAAAATGCAATGTATTGTATTCTATTTTTTTTTAAATGATGACTAAACCTGTGAAATTGATTTCATAATCCACCAACACATTGCAATCAATAGTTCACAAAACACTAGTCTAATGGAATTATACCCTTGTCAGAGATTGGAAGTACATGTTATTTTAAGTTCCAAGTCTCTCCCTGGCTAAAGGTAATAAAGGGTGTCAGAATATTGTCCATCTATAGGTAGAGCCTGAAGAGCCAGAGTTCCAAGGCATAGAATAAGAACAACTATCCCACCCCATGCCACCATGCCTTACTTGCCTACCATCTGCCTCAATCACCAAATTTCTCTAAGCAATTTGGGCAAGTGAAGTTTCTATCCTTAAGGCAGAGGGAATAAATCACTGAACATAATATTTATGTTTTAGACATTATATTTCTTTTTTTATTTTTTTTAACGTTTATTTATTTTTGAGACAGAGAGAGACAGAGCATGATCGGGGGAGGGTCAGATAGAGGGAGACACAGAATCTGAAACAGGCTCCAGGCTCTGAGCTGTCAGCACAGAGCCCGACGCGGGGCTCGAACCACAGACCGCGAGATCATGACCTGAGCCGACGTCTGCCGCTTAACCAACTGAGCCACCCAGGCGCCCCACACATTTCTTATAGTTTAAATCCCTTTAACCGGTCTCTGTAGGGCCTAAAATTTTCTTTTTATAATTCACACAGAAAGAAGTCTGACCCAGACTGGGGAAGCATTCTCTATTCTGTCAGATCGTAAAACAAAAAGGAAAGGGATTAACTAAAGGTCATAGTGGAAAATAAGCGCAATATAATTTGGCAGTCTATTATTGAAAAACAACATTTTATTATGGTGAAATCAAGGACTCTTCCCTTTTGAGTATCACCTTAGAGTTTCTGGTGGTTCACAGAATTACATTTTTAAGAAGTTCTGTTTTCTCATAAACTTCAAGATTTCTATCAAGCTGTCTGAAAACAAAATGTTTTCCTTCAACACGGCTGGCAGATTTGAGGGTGTAACACACTATTGGCCATATATCAAAAGATACATATAGCATAAGACATTTTATATGACTTTAAAATAAAATACGTAATTAAATGAAGAGCCTGCAAATATTTAGGAATATGAATATAACTCCCTGCTACATAATCTTTTGCAAACTTCATGAATTCTCAGGTAAATTTTGTAATGGATTTTTAGTGCTGGAACACAATTATTCCCTGCTCATTGCCACCCTAGTCCACATAATAAATACAGTCATTCTAACCAGTGTTGGGATGATATAAATTTCACAGTAGACAAATTCATCCCATAAGCACATGCTGACTACTCCAGTGACCTTTATATGAATATAAAATTTGACATACTGTCTTCAAGACAAAGTCAACTCCTGAAATAGTTATGCTTATGGAAAGGAAAAAATAAAGAGCACATAGATAATATTTAAACGTATGTATGTTTGTCTTTGGAATATATTTTTAAATTTATTTTTTGGGAGAGTGCAAGTCAGGTAGGGACACAGAGAGGGGGACAGAGGATCTGAAGCAAGCTGTGTGCTGACAGTCTGACAACGGTGAGCTTGATGTGGGACTCAAACTCACGAACCTCAAGATCATAACATGAGCTGAAGTCGGACGTTCAACTGACTGAGCCACTCAGGTGCCCCCACGTTTGGAATATCATCAAAAGATACCTGAGAAATAAAATGCATATCCATGGGTCATAGCACTACATAATTGGGGTCTGGAGTCTGGCTCTAATTCTGGGTTTGTCATTTAAACAGGTTATCTTGGAAAAGTTACTTAACTTCACTAACCCTCATTTTTGTCATCAGTAAAGTGAGGGTAATAATAGAATAAAGCCACAGAGCTGTTGCAAAGATTAAATGAAATTATATTTGGACAGGACTTAGTTCAATGCCTGGAACATGGAAAGCTTCCAAAAGATAGTCTCAACAATAACAAATATCCATGCTATAATTAGAATGATTATTATTAACATATATTTCATTTCTCCTGGCTCAGCCTTGAGCTTTTTGTCCCATCAAGTGATTGTTGGTAGCCCAAGATTCTGCTGGGAATGCAGATGAACTAATGACATTTACTAAGAATAAAGTGCATACTCATATTTATATAAGATAAAGATACAATAGTTTCATTCATGGAGGTTAATCTTAAAAATCTCTTCTTCACCAAATAATCACATTTTGAAAATAGCTTTATGATGCAACTGAATGACAAATAAATGATGCATCCATTCTAAACTCTATCCATTCTTTCTTGACAGGCTCAGTTATCCAGTGCCATTCTCTGTGTACCCCGTCACATCAGGAGCTGAAGAACATGAGTACACAGCTCTTATGGGAAAAGCCTGGTGGTGATAATGCTGAAGTGCCATATGTGAAGATGATATAAAATCAAATTTAGGCAGAACAAAACAAACTGTGATTGTCACCTCATGTAGTGCAGTAAATGAAAATACCTTTAAAATATATGAATTAGCCCCTACATTCTCACAGTATGAAGATTAAATAAATTTTCTTCTTGAGAGAGCAGGATCCAAGTTTGTTAACCCAGACACAGAAGCGTGTTCTATATCCTTGTTGCAGTTCAACATTACAGGGAATGAAATTTGAGTAACAATTCTTCAGAGACCTGTAACTAAATAATAACTGCTACTCTATGTGCTCCCACTTATGAGCAAATTGAAATAACCTGTAAGTAGCAACAAAGTGTCTTACCTGAAAATCACTTATGGTAGTTTTGAGAACAGAGAACTGTATCTTGGCAAGCAGCACTCTCCACCATACACAGCTGTCACAGGACATTCTATCTCTGTGTTGTGAACATAGTTATTTGAGGGAAACATTGAAAGCATATAATTTCTTCACATTATGCTGGCATTGTAGTTCTTCATGTAAAACAAATCTCACTGTTACTATAAAATTATTTTGCTTTGAGTTAAACAGGTCATATGAAGGAATTAAACATTATATTTTTAAGTGGCTTTCAGAATGTCCTGAATTTGGACATAACTTAAAACTTTCTATGAAAAAAATTGTTTATATTTTCTACATTAGCACCCCAATCACAATTCTTTATATATTTAACAGCTTAAAAGTTGTAGCAAATAGATTCATGGTGAAATGATTAACTATTACTAAAAATGATAAATTACTCAATGTAATCCCTAAAATAGACATCACAACTGCACTGATAATATAGTACTTTCGGAAAAAAAATACCATTGTGATAATGAACAACAAACTATTTTGGTAATTTATTAACTGGTAAGCTCTACCATATAAAGTATAAGTCATTTTCTGTTTATTGAGATCTGTTTAATTCTTTTCAAATTATATTTATGTTTTATAATTAGCAAGGTATTAATTTTACTTATACAATATATGGGTGGACCAAATGTAAGTTTTTAACAAGCAAACCAACACACACCTAGTTAAGATTCACCACAGATTGGACATGGTCCAAAGACTCCCCTCAGAAAGCAAGGAGAAACTCTGCAAAGGACTGACCTGAGGGAAATAGCAGCAAAAATACAATAGCAGAGCACACAGAGCATACACTAGAAACATTTCTTGAACCACCAGTCCCTGGACAGTATAGGACCTCTTCTTAATATAGGCATTACTTTCAGGAACAAGAAACATAATAGGCTTTCCTAACATACAGAAGACAGTTACCTAGACAAAATGCCAAGAAGGAAGACTTCATTCCAAAGAAATAACAACAAAAGGTCATAGCCAGAGATGTAATCAAAACAGATGTAAGTAATATGCCTGAATCTAAATAAAAAAAATAATTATAAGGATATTAGATGGGCTTGAGAAAAGCATACAAAGCGCCAGGTAGTCCATCCTACAGAGATAAAAGACCTAAAGACTATTCAGCTGAAATAAAAAATGCTATACCAAGAGGCAAAACTGACTGGTTGTAATGACCACAAGGATGGAAGAGGAAGATGAATGAATAAGTGATAGAGAAGATAAAATTATGGAAAAAAGAAATTAAAAAGAAGACGAAAAGAAAAATATTGGATCACAAATATGGAGGTAGGGAACTCAGTGACTCCATGAATTGCAATAACATTTGTATCATAGGAGTCCCAGGAGAAGTGGGGTGGGGGGAGAAGGAAGAAAGATTATCTGAGTAAATTATAGCTGAAAACTCCCCTAATCTGGGGAAGGAGACATTGAAAATCCAGGAAGCATAGAGAACTCCCATCAAAATCAACAAAAGTAGGCCAACACCAAGACATATCATAGTCAAATTTCAAAATGCAGAGATAAGTAAAGGATCATGAAAGTAGCAAAGGAAAAGAAACACAACCTACAAGGGAAGACAAATAAGGTTAGTAGCAGGTATCTCCACAGAAACTTTGCAGGTCAGAATGGAGTGGCAGGGTATATTCCATGTACTGAATGATATAAATAAGCAGCCAAGAATACTTTATCCAGCAAGGATGTCATTTAGAATAGAAGGAGAGGTAAAGAGTTTCCCAACAAACAAAAACTAAAGGAGTTCATGGTTACTAAATCAACCTTGCAAGAAATATTAAAGGGCACTCTGAGTGGGAAAGAAAAACCAAAAGCAACAAACACTAAAAGGAAACAGAGAAAGTCACCAGAAACACCAACTTTACAAGTAATACAATGGCACTAAATTAATGTCTTTCAATAGTAACTCTAACTGTAAGTGGACTAAATGTTCCAATAGAAAGATATTGGGTATCAGAATGTATATAAAACAAGAAAGACCCATTCATATGCTGCCTACACGAGACTCATTTTAGTCATAAAGACACTTCTAAATTGAAAGTGAAGGGATGAAGAACCATTTATCATGGTAATGGATATCAAAAGAAGGCCAGAGTAACCATATTTATATCAGACAAACTAGAGTTTAGACCAAATATTATAACAAAATTTAAGAAGGGCACTTTATCATAATAAAGGGGCCTATTCAATAAGTAGATACAACATTTTTAAATATTTATGCCTTCATATGGGGGACAAATATATAAACCAAGTAATACCAAATATAAAGAAACACACTGATAGCAGTACAATAATAGTAAGGGAGTTTAACACCCACTTGTAGCAGTGGAAAGACCTTCTCAGCAGAACACCAATAAGGAAACAATGGCTTTGGATGACACATTGGACCAGATGGACTTAACAGATATATTCAGAACATTTCATCCTAAAGCAGCAGATTACACATTTTTTTTCGAGTGCACATACATTATCTAGAATGTCTTTAAGATGAAATATGTTCCATCTATATCTACTTTGTTGAGGGATTTTATTATGAATCAATGTTATACACTGTCGAATGCTTTTTCTGCATCTATTAACAGGATCATATGATTCTTATCCTTTCCTCTATTAATGTGAGATACCAGGGGCGCCTGGGTGGCTCAGTTGGTTAAGCGGCCAACTTCGGCTCAGGTCATGATCTCGCGGTCCGTGAGTTCGAGCCCCGCATCAGGCTCTGTGCTGACAGCTCAGAGCCTGGAGCCTGTTTCAGATTCTGTGTCTCCCTCTCTCTGACCCTCCCCCGTTCATTTCTGTCTCTCTCTGTCACAAAAATTAATAAATGTTTAAAAAAAATTTTTTAAAAATGTGATGTACCACATTGATTGATTTACAAGTATTGAACCAGGCCTGCAGTCCAGGAATGAATCCCACTTGACCATGGTGAATAATTATTATTTTTTTTTTTAATTTTTTTTTTCAACGTTTTTTTTTTTATTTATTTTTTGGGACAGAGAGAGACAGAGCATGAACGGGGGAGGGGCAGAGAGAGAGGGAGACACAGAATCGGAAACAGGCTCCAGGCTCCGAGCCATCAGCCCAGAGCCTGACGCGGGGCTCGAACTCACAGACCGCGAGATCGTGACCTGGCTGAAGTCGGACGCTTAACCGACTGCGCCACCCAGGCGCCCCGGTGAATAATTATTTTAATATACTGTTGAATTTTATTTGCTAGTATCTTATTGATAATTTTTGTATACAGGTTCATCAGGGATAATGGGCTGTAATTCACCTTTTTTGTGGGGCATTGTCTGGTTTGGGAATCAAGGTAATCCTGGCTTCATGGAATGAGTCTGGAACCTTTCCTTCTGTTACTATTTTTTTGGAACAGCTTGAGCAGAAAGGGTATTAACTGTGTTTTAAATGTCTGGTAGAATGCCCATAGGAAGCCATCTGGCCCAGGACTCTTATTTGTTGGGAGGTGTTTGATAACTCATTCAATTTCTTCACTGGTTATGGGTCAGTTCAAATTTTCTATTTCATCCCATTTGAGTTTTAGTAGTGTGTGAGTATCTTGGAATTTGTCCATTTCTTCCAGACTGTCCAGTTTATTGGCATATAATTTTTTATCATACTCTCTAATAATTTTTTGTATTTGTGTGGTATTGGTTGTGATCTCTCTTCTTTCATTTGTGATTTTATTTGGAGACTCTTTTCTTTTTGAGAAGTCTGGCTAGGAGTTTATCAATTTTGTTTATTCTTTAAAAAGCTCTTAGATTCATTGATCTATTTTTTTTTTTTGGATTCTACAACATTTATCTGCTCTAATCATTATAATTTCTCCTCTTCTGCTAGCTTTGGGCTTTCTTTGCTGCTGCCTTTTTGTTCTTTTAGGTGTGAGGTTAGGCTATATATTCGGGACCTTTCTTGCATCTTGAGATAGGCCTGAGTTGCAATGTATTTTCCTCTTTGGAATGCCTTTGCTGCATCCCAAAAGGTTTGGACTTTTGTGTTTTCATTTTCATTTGTATCCATATATTTTTAAATTTCTTCTTTAATTTCCTCGTTGACCCACTCATTCTTTAGTAGGATGCTCATTAACCTCCATGTATTTGGGGCTTTCCAATTTTTTTTTCTTTCTTGTGGTTCATTTCAAGTTTCATGGTATTATGATCTTAAAATATGCATGGCATGTCCTCAATCGTTTTGTACTTGGTGAGGGCAGTTTTGTGACTTGGTGAGGGCAGTAGTATGTGATCTATTTTGGAGAATGTTCCATATGCACTCGAGAAGAATGTGTATTCTGCTGCTTTAGGATGAAAAGTTCTGAATATAACTGTAAGTCTATCTGGTCCAATGTGTCATTCAGAGCATTGTGTCCTTATTGATTTTCTGCCTAGATGATCTGTCCATTGTTGTAAGTGCAGTATTAAAGTCCCCTACCATTATGGTATTATTATCTATACATTTGTTTATTTTTGCGATTGATTTATATATGTGAGTGTCCATGTTGGGGGCATAAACATTTAAAATTGTTAGCTCTTATTAATGGATAGACCCTTTAGTTATGATATAATGCTCTTCTTATCTCTTGTTACAGTCTTTGTTTTAAAATGTAACTTCTCTTATATAAGTATGGCTACTCCAGCTTTCTTTTGACTTCCATTAGCATGATAGATGGTTCTCTATACCCTCACTTTCAATCTGAAAGGGTCCTCAGGTCTAAAATGAGTCTCTTGTAGGCAGCACAAATGGGTCTTGTTTTTTAATCCATTCTGATACCCTATGTCTTTTGATTGATGTAATTATCCATTTACATTCAGAATGATTACTGAAAGATATGGATTTACTGCCATTGTGTTATCTGTAGGTTTCATGTTTGTGGTGATGTCTCTGGCCCTTTGTAGTTTTTGATCCCTTCCCCAAACAGTGTACCCATAAGGATCTCCTGCAGGGCTGATTTAGGTGTCCTGAACTCCTTTAGTTTTTGTTTGTCTGGGAAAGTCTTTATCTCTTCTTCTATTCTAAATGACAGCCTTGCTGGACAAAGGATTCTTTGCTGCATATTTCTGCAATTCAGCACATTGAATATTTCCTGCCACTGCCTCTGGCTTGCCAAGTTTCAGTGGAAAGGTCTGCTACTACCCTTATTTGTCTACCCTTGTAAGTTAAGGCCTGTTTGTCCCTAGCTGCTTTCAGACTTATCTCTTTGTCTTTGTGTTTTGATAGTTTCATTAGGATATCTCATAGGATTGACCTATTTTTGTTGATTTTTGTTTTCTGTGCCTCTTGGACTTGGATGCTTCTTTCGTCCCCCAGATTAGGGAAGTTCTTAGCTATAATTTCTTCAAATAACCTGCTCCCTTCTCTTGCTCTTGTTCTTCTGGAACTCCTATGATATAGATATTGTTCCATTTTATGGAATCACTCAGCTCTCTAACTCTCTCCTCGTGATCTAGTAATTTCCTTTCCCTTTTTTTCAGCTTCATCATTTTCCATAATTTTATCTTCTATTTCACCTATTCTCTCCTCTGATTCTTCCATACTCACTCTCACTGTATCTAGTGTAATTTGCATCTCATTTATAGCATTTCTTAATTCATAGTGACTATTTCTTAGGTCTTTGATCTCTGTATCAATAGATTCTCTGTTGTCTTCTATGTTTTTTCCAAGCCAAGCTATTAGTTTTATGACTGTTATTGTAAATTTTGTTCAGATATATTATTTGTAACTGTTTTGAGAAATTCTTTGTCTGTATTTTCTTCCTGAATTTTCTTTTGAGGAGAATTCTTCTATTTCATGATTTTGGCTAGGTTTTTGTCTTTTATGTGTTTTAATAGCTTGCTATGTGTCTGGCACCTGAGAGTACTACTATAGTAAAAAGGAGTCATATCCTGTCTAGGGCCTGGCACTTTAAGAGGTGTTTTTGGAGTGTGTTGTGAACACTCTGTTGTTGCATTTTGGTGGCTCTATTCCATTGCTCAGTCCTCTGCAAAGCTCCTTGCTTGTAGTGGTGGAGTGTTTGAGCCTTAAACCAGGTATGCTTTGGTTTGTTCATTGATGTAACTCTGGAAAAAAACGGAAAGGGGTGGGAGAACCTGATCCCATACAAAGAGAAAAATGAAAAAGAAGATCAAAGAGAGAGTAAAAAAAAACAACTATAAGTCTTAAATCTAGAGAGAGAGAAAGAAAAGAAAATAAAGAAGAAGATACAGAAAAGGTGTAAAAAAATAGAGTAAAAATACCTGATTAAACAAACAACCAGAAAAAATATAAATATATAAAATAAAAATTGATCAAAAACAAATCAGAAACTATAAGTCTGATTCCAAAAGGAAGACAGAAGAGAGTAGAAAGAAAAAAGGAAAGAGAAAAGAACAAAGAGACCGACAGACAAAAAACAAACAGAGAAAGACAGAAACAAAAAAAAAAACTGTTGCCTGTTGGTGCCTGGGATGGGAGGCTGTGTTGGCCATCTGGTTCACTCAGTGTCAGTCCTGCTCTAGTAGATAAGCAGTTTCCAGGCACAGAGAGGTGGAGTTTGGTGTAAGTGGATCCTGCCTCCACTGGGGGTTTCTGTGCTGCTCTCTGAAGTCCCACCATGTTTGTGATGGGGAGAAAATGGTGAAACCCAGTCTCTCCTTCCTGGACCTGGTGTCTCAAACCATGCTGTTCAGGCAGCCTTCAGAGTACAGCAAGGGCAGCCAGCTTGCCCTGATCCACAGTTTTCCCACACCTTCTAGGTGTTCGGCCGGGATTCAAAACCCAAAGCCTTCAAGGATCCGGCACCACGGGGTCTTGTTCTGGTGTACTGCCACTGTACCCTATTGATAAAAGGTCTTTGGCTGGTACCTGCAGGGTCCTTTGTCCTTGGGGAGGCAATAAACCCTGTTCCCACAGTACTCGAGGAAGGGAACTGCTCTCTCCCAGTGGGACCCAGAAATCTATACAGCAGCCTGGGGGCCGGCTCCTCCCCCAGGGCATGGACACACAGCATGCTCTAGTGCGGAGAAACTTGCACACTTTTGAAACGTCCGAGTTTCAGCTCCTAACGCAAAATAGAAACTGTTTGCAAAATAGAAACTGGCACTCTCCATATTTCTCATTCCCCAGTTCATGGTCTGGAGAGGTGTTCCACTTGTGCTAACTCAGTACCACTATTTCACAGCCCCTTTTTCTCTCCCTTTTGTCTCTCCACAGAAAGGGTTCCCTCCCCTCTGTGTCTACACTGTTTTATCTCCCCCAGATTACATACACACACCTCGTTCCCACCAAGCTATCTCCCTCCATCTGTGGAGATCTTTGTGTCACTCCACAGATTGATTTCCTGTGTGTTCCAAGTAATCTGACTTCAATACAGCTGTGTTTGAGGGATGAGGGAAATCTTGGTCCCCCTACTACTCCTCCATCTTAACTCCTCCCCCAAAATCTTTGAAGTAATAAAAACTCAACTATTTACAAAAATACATAGAAAAGAGTAAAAGTGCTGGAGATTTCCATCTCTTCATCTACAAGTGTCCCAATACTTTCTGGTGCTCACTGAACAGATGGATAGAGGGTTCAGTATTATCTTTTTCCCTAAGTACTCCCATACATTGGCAGCCATGCAGATCCTGGAAAGGGCATTCTGGGAATGGCAGTAACCTGACTTTCTGTATTCTGCACCTGATCTCTGAAGCTTCTTTTGCTGCTCTACATGTTTTATGTTACAGAAAGACTCACAAAACAGAAATTTAAAAGGTGGTGCAAAATAAGGAAACTGAGGATGGTGGCAAGAAAAACAAAGAAGCAATGAGGGGCATGGTTCTGCAGTTTTAGTAATTCAATTCACCAAAAAGTTCTCAAGCTCCAACTGTATACGTGGTATTTATATTGATCAGAAACCTCAGGATAATCTGTTAATATTAACTAGCATGTTCAGTGCGAGAGATGCACTTATTCTAGTGAATTCCTAATTTTTTTATTTTTTAAAATTTATTTTTGAGACAGTGCAAATGGGTGAGGGGAAGAGAGAGGGAAAAAACATCTGAAGTGGGCTCTGCATTGACAGCAGTGAGCCCGATGTGGGGCTTGAACTCACAAACCACGAAATCATGACCTAAGCCAAAGTTGGACACTAAACGGACTGAGCTACCCAGGTGCTCCTGTATAAGTCTTAATACACCTATTGACCATTTTTTTAAATTTTTAATAAAAACACACTTTGATAATGTGTTTGTTACTATATTATTTTAACTTTTAAGCAATTAGAATATTAAATTTCATTACTGGTATTGATTTCTGTCATAATGAATTGATATTAATTTAAAGTAATAAAATATATTTATGAACGAATTCTCACTAGTTAATTGAAGAAGTATTTGCTGACCAATTATATGCTAGGGACTCTGTGAATAAGGGGCTAGCAATATAGTAATCCCTGCCCTCATAAAGCTTTCAGGCAACTGGGCAGTTACAGAAAAGTAAATACAGAGTTGCAACATAATATCATAAAGGCCATAAAGAGGGGCAAAGGTGCTATAAGAACCCATAGAACAAGCCTCTCACCCACCCTTGAGATGATCAGAGATGACTTCCTCCAGGAATCTAAATTATATCAAAACTGAGATCCAAATGATTACAACTTGTTG
Source organism: Panthera uncia (assembly GCF_023721935.1). Taxonomy (NCBI): domain Eukaryota; kingdom Metazoa; phylum Chordata; class Mammalia; order Carnivora; family Felidae; genus Panthera; species Panthera uncia. The sequence continues at coordinate 75,055,159 of NC_064817.1, forward strand.
GGGCTGGAAGGAATATTCTAAGCTGAGAATCAGTAGTGTGCTGGAAGAGTATTGCAAGCCAAATATTAAACCATTAGTAGCTTGAAACAGGCCATGGTTGGAGTAGTTAGCCTGCAGAATTCAGCAAATGCTACAAATCAGTGCCTTCCTCTCTTACTCCCCACCCCCCACCCAATAGCACTTCACTGGAAGTGAGTGAGCACATAGAAAATTAAGGAACTGAACGTGCTTTGCATTGCTGGAGTAGTAAAAACGGAACCTGGAAAAGCAAGTAGGGGCCAGATCTTCAAGGACCTTGTAATCCATAATGAAGAATTTGGAATTTGTCATGATGAGGAAGGGAAGTAAATGAAGAGTTTTAAAGAGAGAAAGTCTTGATTCTGTTTGCATTTGTAAATGCAAAACTTGACAGTAGTATGGAGAGCTTTCTAGACAAATACCATGTGTGTTTTCGCAGAAACAAGTTGAAGGATATCATGTGATTTGAAAAAACATAGGTAAAGTATTCTCCATATTACAAGAGTACATTTGGGGAAGATTTATTCCCATGGCATATTGTGATAGTGTGTGCTCTAACAGCTGGGAAGGGAAGGTAAAATAGATTATGGGGGCGCCTGGGTGGCTTGGTCGGTTAAGCGTCTGACTTCGGCTCAGGTCATGATCTAACGGTCCGTGAGTTCGAGCCCCGCGTCGGGCTCTGTGCTGACAGCTCAGAGCCTGGAGCCTGTTTCAGATTCTGTCTCTCTCTCTCTCTCTGCTCCTCCCCTGTTCATGCTCTGTCTCTCTCTGTCTCAAAAATAAATAAACGTTAAAAAAAATTAAAAAATAGATTATGCCAACTGCTTCATGTGATGTCACCTGTAAGACAATAGCCATAAATGGAAGCCATGTGTTGCACTCAGTACAATGTCAGTTTGAGTATTAAGGCCAAAGAGAAAGCCAGTCAATGCATCATTCATTCACCTACTGTGAATATAATTCATTAACTACGATATAATTCATTATCAATTGCTAATTAACTAGTAGAGACACCTATGAAGCTAATGTGAGGAGCCTGTATTGGTAGTATTTGGCAATGAAATTTGAAATAATGTTCTACATTACAAACACTGTGAATTGTTTCACTGGATATATTTGTATATACACATTGCTTCACTGTATATATTGTATAATTATGATTGTATATATACGATTGTGTATATTTACGATTCAGTAGCTTTCCCGGATAAAAAGTAAAATGTATAGCTGATTTTACAATAGACAAAATTCACAAATTTAACAAGTCCATGATCCAAAATCGTTTAAAATTTTGCTATAACTCAAATAGTAAATACACATAGTGCTGGGCTGGTTTCTGTATTGGATCATTTACCTAGGGAATGAGCATACTCAACAGCCCCACATATGCATTTCAATAAGACTTTTTTGTTACTCACTTTAAATCTGCACCCCGGGGCTCCTGGGTGGCTCATCCTACTTGTGCTCCTGATCCATGAGTTCGAGCCCCGCGTTGGGCTCTGTGCTGACAGCTCAGAGCCTGGAGCCTGCTTCAGATTCTGTGGCTCCCTCTCTCTCTCTGCCCCTCCCCCATTCATGTTCTGTCTCTCTGTCTCAAAAATAAATAAACGTTAAAAAATTATTTTGAAAAAAAAGTAAATCTGCCACTGACAGATTTAATAGAAAAATTAAAAAGGAGGACACCATATTCTTCGTTAATTTGACTCAACATTTTAAAAATGTCAATACTCTAAAAAACGAATCTATCAATTTCCAATAAAATACCAGCAAAATTTGTTAAAACTAGGTGTACTGACTCAGAATTATATATTGAGATAAATTATATGTTGAGATAAATATGTAAGATGAGCTAAGAAAATTCTAGAAAAAAGGGTGAATGAAGGGAGCTTACCAATACCAGATATTACTATGTATTATATAGTTATGGTAATTACAGAATGAGATACACATACATCTCAAGAGACAGATTAATGGAACAGAATAGAGAAATCAGAAATAGAAACTCAAGTACATATGGAAATTCAATACATAATTAAAGGTAACATTGCAAATTGATAGATTAAAAATTTAAACATTAAATGAAGCCATAAAAGTACCAGGAGAAAGTATGGTATAGTTTAAAAAGTAATCTTGGTATTTTGTTACAGGGGAAGACTTTGAAAACATGCAGAAACGACAGGAAGTGCAACATGCAAATTTAAGTGGATAAAATAAATTTTTTCTATGAGATAAAACATCAAAAAACAAACTATAAAGCAAATAATATACTGGCAGTGAAATATGTGTGACATATGAAAAACAGAATTTTTTAATAATATATACAGAACAAATCAACAGGAAAAAGAACAACACTCCAATATAAAATAGTCAAAAATCATGAAGACAGACTTCACAGAAGAGGAATAAGAATGTCTTTTAAAGATGTGAAAATATACTCAACTTCATTCATTACAAATGAATCCTTATGCATACCTGTATATATATACACTAAGATATTACTTGTATTATTATTTGAAATACCAAAAACTTAAAACAAATATTATTAGTAGAAAATTACTTAATAAATTATTGCACATCCACATAATAAGATACTATGATACCATCAGTAAAAAAAAAAAAAAAAAAAAAAAAAAAAAGACTTATTTGTCAGAACTAAAAGGGACAATTGCCAAGACATAGTATTAAAGGAATAAAAGGAGGGGTGCCTGGGTGGCTCAGTCGGTTGAACATCCGACTTCGGTTCAGGTCATGATCTCGCGGTCCGTGAGTTCGAGCCCTGCATCAGGCTCTGTGCTGACAGCTCAGAGCCTGGAGCCTGCTTCAGATTCTATGTCCCCCTCTTTCTCCACCCCACCCCTGCTTGTGCTCTCTCTCTGTCTTTCAAAAATGAATAAACATAAAAAGTTTAAAAAAAAGGAATAAAAGGAGTACAGAATAGTATATGTATGACATATTACTACTGTGTGAAAGATATATGCACAAAAATATAAATGCAAGTGTATGTAGAAAATATCGTTAGAAGCACACAAAAAAGGAATATGGAAGAGATAAGAGAAGTAAAGGACAGACTTTTTGTTTATTTGTTATAAATATTTTCCTTTTATAGAATTTTTGTTTGTTTAATTTGGGAGTAGCTGGAATCAGTGCCAGGAAGATTATGAGATTTTAGGGAGTGTTTCAGGAAAAGCAAAATGTGTTCATTGAGTGAAACATGCAACTTAGAAGTTGAAAAAGCTTTCATATAATAGATTTCATAATTTTTGTTCATGATATATCTACGAGATGATAATATATTAGGGTTCTCCATGGAAACAGAACCAATAGGATATATACAGATACATAGATTTATTATGACGGATTGGTTCACATGATTATGGAGGCTAAAATATTCCACAATCTGTCATCTGCAAGCTAAGGCCAAGAAAAGTCAATGGTGTAATTCTAGTCCAATCCCAAAGGCCTGAAAACCAGGTGAGCCAAAGGTGTAAGTCTGAATCTGAGTCTGAAAGCTGAAGAACAGGGGGCTGATGGTGTATATCCCAGTCTAGACAAGAAGGTTTGAGAAGCAGGAGCTCCAATTTCTGAGAGCAGGAAATGGATGTCCCAGCTCAAGCAAAAGAGAAAATTCTCCTTTCTCCTGCACTTTTATTCTATTCAGGCCCTCAAAATGTTGGATGATGCACACTCTTATTGGTGACAGTGATCTTCTCATTTTACAGATTCAATAGTTAATTAATCTCTTTTGGAGACATGTTCACAGATTCACCCCCAAATAATGTTTTGCCCACTATGTAGGCATTCCTTAGTCCAGTCAAACTGACACACAAAATAAACCATCACAGGTAGGAATAATTATTAGCAGGTATCAATGTGGGTGAGTTTTGTGAGGGCTGGGGTTATGTTTTATCTTAATCTCCAGTGAATTCACTCAGATTAGCACAGTGCCTTGAACAAAGTACCTAAGTAAGTACCTATGGAATGAATGCATGAAAATGAATTTAGTGCTATGGTTATCATATAACATAATATATACCTTTTTCTTTTAAAGGTATATATTTTTTATTTTATTTTCATAAATAAAGTTGCTCATATATGTTGTTCATTATACATACATGGTCATTTTCTTTTATTTAGGTTCATGTTTAATGTAGTTAATGAGGGAAAATATAGTATTCAGAAATCTAGGTATTTGTGATAATCTTAAGATACCTTATGCCAAACAAGGCTGTACTACAATTCTTACAAATGATGGTACCAACTGAGATGCTTGTTTAATATGCAGGATGTTAGGTTCCACATGCAGAGATTCTGATTTAATAACTCTAAATTGATGTTTAATAGAATTTAAAAATATTCTCAGGTAATTATAATAGATATTACATTTGAGGAACCATTGGTTCCCAATTATTTTTTTTATCCTTAGTTACCTTATGGAAAACTCTTGTGATAAACAATATACTTAATGTATTCTTTTAAAAAAAATAACACCCAGTGCTCATCCCAACAGGTGCCCTCCTCAATGGCCATCACCCACTTTCCCCTACCTCCCATTCCCCATCAACCCTCACTTCATTCTCAGTTTTTAAGAGTTTCTTAGGGTTAGCCTCCTTCCATATCTGTAAATTTTTTCCCCTTCCCTTCCCCCGTGGTCTTCTCTTAAGTTTCTCAGGATCCGCATAAGAGTGAAAACATATGATATCTGTCTTTCTCTGTATGACTCATTTCACTTAGCATAACAGTCTCCAGTTGCATCCACGTTGCTGCAAAAGGCCAGATTTCACTCTTTCTAATTGACAAGTAGTATACCATTGTATATATGAACCACAATTTCTTTATCCATTCATCAGTTGATGGACATTTAGGCTCTTTCCAAAATTTGGCCATTGTTGAAAGTGCTGTTCCATCAGCACTCCTGTATCCCTTGGGTAAATTCCTAGCAGTGCTATTGCTGGGTCCTAGGGTAGATCTATTTTTACTTTTTTGAGGAACCTCCACACTGATTTTGAGAGTGGCTGCACCAGTTTGCAGTCCCACCAACAATGCAAGAGGGTTCCCATTTCTCCACATCCTCGCCAGCATCTATAGTCTCCTGATTTGTTCATTTTAGCCACTCTGACTGGTGTGAGGTGATACCTCAGTGGGGTTTTGATTTGTATTTCCCTGATGAGGAGTGCCATTGAGCATCTTTTCATGTGCCTGTGGGCCATCTGTATGTCTTTAGAAAAGTGTCTATTCATGTCTTTTGCCCATTTCTTAACTGGATTATTTGTTTTCCAGGTGTGGAGTTTGGTGAGTTCTTTATAGATTTTGGATACTAGCCCTTTGTCCTATATGTCATTTGAAAATATCTTTTCCCACTCTGTTAGTTGCCTTTCAGTTTTGTTGATTGTTTCCTTTGCAGTGCAGAAGGCTTTTATCTTCATGAGGTCCTAAGTGTTCATTTTTGCTTTTAATTCCCTTGCCTTTGGAGATGTGTTGAGTTAAAATTGATGCAACTGAGGTCAGAAAGGTTTTTTTTTCTGCTATCTCCTCTAGGATTTTGACAGTTTCCTGTCTCACATGCAAGTCCTTCATCCATTTTGAGTTTATTTTTGTGAATGGTGTAAAAAAGTAGTCGTTTCATCCTTCTGCATGTTGCTGTCCAGTTCTCCCAGCACCATTTGTTAAAGAGACTATAATTTTTCCATTGGATATTCTTTCCTGCTTTGTCAAAGATTAGTTGGCCATACACTTGTGGGTCCAATTCTGGAGTCTCTATTCTATTCCATTAGTCTATGTGTCTGTTTTTGTGCCAATACTATGCTGTCTTGAAGATTACAGATTTGTAGTACAGGTGAAAGTCTGGGATTATTATGCCTCCCACTTTGGTCTTCTTCAATATTACTTTGGCTATTTGGGGTTTTTTGTGGATCCATACAAATTTTAGGATTGCTTGTTCCAGTTTCGAGAAAAATGCTGGTGCAATTTTGATTGGGATTGCCTTGAATATGTAGATAGCTTTGGGTAGTATTGACATTTTAACAATATTTATTCTTCCAATCCATGAGCATGGAATGTTTTTTTCATTTTTTGTATCTTCTTCAATTTCCTTCATAAGCTTTCTATATTTTTCAACATACAGATCTTTCACAACTTTGGTTAGGTTGATTCCCAAGTATTTTATGATTCTTGGTGCAATTGTGAATGGGATCAGTTTCTTCATTTGTCTTTCTGTTGCTTCATTATTAGTGTATAAGAATGCAAGTGATTTCTGTACATTGATTTTGTATCCTGCGACTTTGCTGAATTCATGTATCAGTTCTAGGAGACTTTTGGTGGAGTCTGTCGGATTTTCCATGTATAATATCATGTCATCTGTAAAAAGTGAAAGCTTGACTCCATCTTTGCCCATTTTGCCCATTTTGATGCTTTGATTTCCTTTTGTTGTCTGATTGCTGATGCTAGCACTTCCAACACTATGTTAAACAACAGAGGTGAGAGTGGACATCCCTGTTGTGTTCCTATTCTCAGGGAGAAAGCTCTCAGTTTTTCCCCATTGAGGATGATATTAGCTGTGGGCTTTTAATAAATGGCTTTTATGATGTTTATGTATGTTCCTTCTATCCCAACTTTCTCAAGAGTTTTTATTAAGAAAGGGTGCTGAATTTTGTCAAATGCTTTTTCTGCATCGATTGACAGGATCAAATGGTTCTCATCTTTTCTTTTATTAATGTAATGTATCAGATTGATTGATTGGTGAATGTTGAACCAGCCCTGCAGCCCAGGAATGAATCCCACTTGATCATGGTGAATAATTCTTTTTATATGCTGTTGAATTCGATTTGCTAGTATCTTGTTGAGAATTTTTGCATCTATATTCATCAAGGGTATTGGCCTGTAGTTCTCGTTATTTTCTGGGTCTCTGTTTGGTTTTGGAGTTAAAGTAATGCTAGATTCATAGAATGAGTCTGGATGTTTTCCTTTTCTTTCTATTTTTTGGAATATCTTAAGAAGGATAGGTATTATCTCTGCTTTAAATATCTGGTCGAATTCTCCAGGGAAGCCATCTGGTCCTGACTATTTGTTGGGAGATTTTTGATAATTGATTCAATTTTTCACTGGTTATGGATTTGTTCAAGTTTTCTATTTCTCTCTGTTTGAGTTTTGGAAGTGTGTGCATGCTTAGGAATTTTTCCATTTCTTCCAGTTTGTCCAGTTTGTTGGCATATAATTTTTCCTAGTATTCCTTGATAATTTCTTCTATTTCTGAGGGATTGGTTGTAATCATTCCATATTCCTTCATGATTTTATATATTTGGGTCCTTTCTCTTTTCTTTTTGAGAAGCCTGGCTAGAGGTTTATCAATTTTGTTTATTTTTTCAAAAAAACACCTCTTCAGGTTCCGGAAGATGGCGGCGTAGGAGGACGCGGGGCTCACAACGTGTCCTGCCGATCACTTAGATTCCACCTACACCTGCCTAAAGAACCCAGAAAACCGCCAGAGGATTAGCAGAAGGGAGTCTCCGGAGCCAAGCGCAGACTAGAGGCCCACGGAAGAGGGTAGGAAGGGCGGCGAGGCGGTGCGCGCTCCACGGACTGGCGGGAGGGAGCCGGGGCGGAGGGGCGGCTCGCCGGCCAAGCAGAGCCCCCGAGTCTGGCTGGCAAAAGCGGAGGGGCCGGACGGACTGTGTTCCGACAGCAAGCGCGACTTAGCGTCTGGGAGGTCATAAGTTAACAGCTCTGCTCAGAAAGCGGGAAGGCTGGAGGACAAAGGGAGGGAGAGCTGCTGAGCCCCCGGACGGCAGAGCTCAGCTTGGCGGGGAACAAAGGCGCCAGCGCCAT